>NW_012115433.1:2460958-2479638 GCF_000951035.1 Colobus angolensis palliatus
GGTCTTCTGTGTCCTTCACGCTGGGAGTTGGAGACTGCAGCTGTTCCTATTCGGCCATCTTGCTCCGCCCCCCTCATATTATTATTTAAACTACATGAAACGCCAAATTGATTTATTATGTTTCCAGCCTATTACCATGTAATTTGGTGGGAAGTATCATGAAAATTAATTCTTTTATTCAGTTTGAGACATTTTTTCCGATGCCCACCTTGGCCAAATATCAGACAGTTTCCATAGCTTCTTGTCACTTTCAAATATCTTTTAAAATCTATGCTATTTACTAGAAGACCTTAACCTCACATCCAGTATAAGATCTATCTCCCATCCTCTCCCAGAGGAGCAGACCTCTGTTGCTTCTGATCCTCTGAGGTCTGGGTAGGAAGGAAGAGATGAGGAAAAGGGGGAACAGTAAACATGTTGGTGCCATCCTAACCTCACAGCCAGTGACCTCTGTGACCGCAGGCATCTGAAGGCTGGTCCTCTATCATGGGGCACATGCATGGACAATTCAGAGATATATGTCAAGGAGGTGAGATCTCTATTGTTCCTTGACCCATGTAATGTATTTTTTGGATGACTATCTTAAGCTCCCTCTCACCTCCATCTGTCCAAAATTTCTACAACTGCAGTCCCTTAAGCTATGGAAAACTCATTCAGCTTTACCCTGTCAAAGGCTACGAATGGCACTTCCCAGTTCCTACCCTCTCCCGTTCCTGCTATTTCAGATGGATCGGCCAGTCATCTACAGAGCTCTTTAGGAAAAAGGGACAGCAAAAATTTCTAATAGGTCTCAAAGAACTACTTGCGATTGAGATGCTGGTCTCTCTTCTTTCAGGAAATCACAATTTCCATATAGACAGACAGATATGAATGTGTAAAAAGTCACATATTCCTTTCCTCCATTTATCTGTCCACTTAGTCTCCCTGTCTGTCTTTTGCTATCACATATCACAGACTATAAAAAATATTGAAGCCACCTTGTAGGTTATGAGTAGCCCTGAGTGCTCTGTTATGTATCTGTTACCAAGTTGTACTTTAAAATGTGAAGTAGGATTCTTATGCAGAGCACATGATTTCATATTTCTTATACTTTGTGAAAATTTATTAATATGAGATTTTCTATGGCCATGATTAAATAATCTGTTTTGACTGAGCAGTATAACTTCATCAACTATTTTTTCCTCCAGATATATCAATGAGTTCAAGCAAGATAAATGCCAAAGTTATGTAATTTTTAGAAAGATTTTGAAAGATTTTACTATATCCAGTAACTAGTCAGTACTAACCCATTTTGGAAAATAATACATTAATTCCATATTAATATTCTATAAAAATAGTCAATGGAAACCAAAAGAATTTCTACAAGTGACTAAGTAAAATAGATTGGATTCATTACTACATTCATTCCAGAAATATTTATTGTTCACTTTCTATGTGCTGGAAACTTTCTTACACAATGATAAATGAACAAGCCTGGCAATTTCTTGCCCATTCAGGGTTACATTCTAATAAGCAATAAAGACAACACTAATACCAGGTAGCTGAGTAATTTAATACAAAGCAAGACAAAGCTAGGGTCACCGGAAGTGGCAGTGGTCTTTCTCAGGAAGTTGCAGCTGATCACCGACCTGCATGAAGTGAGGTAATGGAAAACAGAAGTGTTTGAAGGAAGATTGCTTTAGTAACTGAGGTGGAGAGAGGAAAGAGGAGAAACTGCAGAAGTAAGTAGGAGTGGGGAAGTCCATGGCCTATGGGGAAGGTGAGGAAGTTGATTTTAATTTTTTTTTTAATTATTATAAGTTCTAGGGTACATGTGCATAACGTGCAGGTTTGTTACATATGTATACTTGTGCCATGTTGGTGTGCTGCACCCATCAACTTGTCAGCACCCATCAACTCGTCATTTACATGAGGTATAACTCCCAATGCAATCCCTCCCCCCACCCCTTCCCCGTGATAGGCCCCAGTGTGTGATGTTCCCCTTCCCGAGTCCAAGTGATCTCATTGTTCAGTTCCCACCTATGAGTGAGAACATGCGGTGTTTGGTTTTCTGTTCTTGCGATAGTTTGCTGAGAATGATGGTTTCCAGCTGCATCCATGTCCCTACAAAGGACTCAAATTGTGCCGTGAAGCTGTTGAGATCACTCAGAGTTGGAAAAGAAACAGACCATGTGTTCCAACAGAATAACATCAGCTGTTATTATAATAATTTACTGTTATTTATTGAGCAGTTATATTTTGTCAGGCACTATTGGTGCTGCTGGTTTTGCATATCTTATTATTAATTCTTCATAACAACCATGCAAAATAGGTTGATTGGCTCTCATCTTACAGATTACAAAGTGAGGTCTGGAAAGATGAAGCAGTTTAACAAATATCATACATTCCTTTAATTGAAAGCAACTAAACAAAGGTCTGTTAGGCTCAAGCACATGCACTGAGTGAACAACTAGTAGTTCACTAGTCTTTTCTTATTTTTACCATTAACAATTTAAAGCTTACATACAAAGCTGTGAGTCAACTGAGGGAGATATTTAAGTACTGTGAGTAGTAATGTGAAGCTGAGCTATTTTCATAAATATTTTGCATTAATTTAGAGTTTATTAAAATTTACAAAAATAAATTCTTAATATAATGCCTTTAGCTTATGAGCTGTGTTCTTGCAACACCCATGTGATGCAAAAACATAAAATAATGACTGAAAATAATACAAAGTATAATTTCTAGGAAGTTGCAACTTCCCTATTAGAATCAGATAGTATCTTTTGATGTGGTTAAAAGGAACATATTTTAGACTACCAAACAGATGTGCAATCATGTTTGTGCTTTTCCTGTGTATCCTATGACTGATGATAATCTTATCATCAACTCAACCAGGATCTATTTTAATATATCTTTTTAGTGCCACTGGACACAAGTATTAAAACTATTTGTACAGGAAATCCATTAATGTGCATTTTAATGAGTTGTTTATCCAAATGTATTCATCGTTTATAAGGCTTTTATTCATACAAAATATCTGTGATCCCCAGAAAACCTTATTTACTTTTTCTCGTCTATTTTTCATGGATTCCTCCATCTGTTGTTTATCATACTTTTTAGTTTTCTACCAAGATTACCTAGCATTCTTTTTTAAATAAAGGAAACAATATTTCATGGAATAATTCATGAAAATTTCTCTGACTGTACACTTTCAATTTTCATGTCAATATGATAGAAATGTAAATGTTCTCTAGATTTGTACATTTCTATTTGACTTGTAAATTTTTGCTCCTTTAAATTTTCTCTTGTTTGGTATTTTCACTCTTTCCTAAGTAAATAATGGTATCATTGCATAAGGATTGACTACATCTTATGTCCTCTCATCTACTTGTAATATCTTCCTAAATTATTTTACTTCAAATCTGGTTTTCTCAAGCTTTTGTGAAATGATAATATTTTTCTCACCAACTTAATGGTGCCTATTTCAGATTTATGAAAAACTTTCTTTATTGCGTGACATAGATGTCTAAATTTCAAAGTACCAAGAAAATATATTATAACCACTTAACTACTCCACCAATAGTTCAAAATTACTCAAATTATTTGATTTAACACTTATGGCCAATTTGGTTCAGCTTAGTCTCACATGCTATTAATAAAAAATGATCATATGAACCAATTTTAAGAATTTTGTATTCACTACTTTCTTCCTGTTCAAGCTATAAATTTTGAAGTCTGCCTTGATTTGGATAGAATAATAAAGATCATTATTAAAAGGTAGATTAAAATTAAAGTGTTTTATTATCTTGTTATCTAATGTTACCATAAAGCTTTATGCCCAACAGCTTAGCATTGATTTCCTTCTTAAGGCTACAATAGATGTAACTATTGCACCTAATTTTATATTCAGTAATAAAAAAATGACACTGAAGCATCAGTCATATTCCAAGCTCTTAACAGAAAAGGAAATACTGAGAATTGTATCATGTTTTATTCCATGAATGGTAACGGTCAGTTCAGTTGATCATAATATTTAGAGTGAATAGTAACTAAAGTTTGAATCCAGTATTTCTTTAAGTTGCCTACATAATTTTTAGTAGAGATAAAAATTTACTTAAAATTTTCCACACTTTCCACCAGTTTCATAAAGTTTTCATTTAATTATGAGTAAATATTGACTTGTATTTTGCTATTGTATTTTGACATAAGAATGTGTTTTGGGTTACGTATGAAAAAATATATGACAAACTCCTAAATATATTTCCCTTTTTAATACAAAGTTGTAATATCAAAAATAATACAAATTTATACTATATAACTCTGATTAATATATACCAAGTATCTGTTCAAATTTGAAATCAGTTTTAAAGAGTGCTCTTGGCAAAGGTTTTAAAATATCAAACTAGAATGAATCATGGTATCGTAGTCAGAAACCTGCTTTCCATATAAGGTAAATGTTTTAAACATTTATGTAATCACCCACATTATCCTAGGTGTTAAAATTTTAAAGTCTATCTCTATATAGTATCAGGAACTTAACCACATAAACATTTTATTCTTACTCTGTGAAAGATGAAAATTGGGTAAATAAAATAACACCAAGATATTTTAATTCAGTGCCTTTCTCACATTAACCATCTAAAAAATTTGAGCATTTGCATTAGATGACATTGAAAAATAGTAGAGGAATATTTTAGTCATATGCTAGAGCTGGCTTTATAAGGCTTTTATTCATACAAATTTCTGTGAACCCCAGAAACCTTATTTACTTTTTCTCGTCTATTTTTCATGGATTCCTCCATCTGTTGTTTATCATACTTTCTAGTTTTCTACCAAGATTACCTAGCATTCTTTTTTAAATAAAGGAAACAATACTTCATGGAATAATTCATGAAAATTTCTCTGACTATACACTTTCAATTTTCATGTCAATATGATAGAAATGTAAATTTTATCTTGATTTGTACATTTCTATTTGACTTTCAAATTTTGGCTCCTTTAAGTTTTCTCTTGTTTGGTATTTTTACTCTTTCCTAAGTAAATAATGACATAATTGCACAAGGATTGACTACATCTTATATCCTCTCATCTACTTGTAATATCTTCCTAAATTATTTTACTTCATATCTGGTTGTATTGATGCCTGTGAGTTGATTGTTTACATTTCTCCCCACATGTCTGTTCAATGACAGCATGTAGGTAGCTTAAAATAACCACGGGGTATTTACTCCAGGGAAATCAGAAAACACTATAGACTAGGACTTTCCCTGCCATAGAGCCAGGGCACAAAACTCTTTAAGACTACCCTTTGGTTCAAATATACATTAGTACTCTCAAAAGTGTTGATGGTAAGAAGCCCTAATTATTTGACTGCACTGCAGAACCAAACATGCATGCTAATCTTTTAAAGCGAGGTCCCAACTCGTTAAGGTAATCATAGCTTTCATCCTGATCAGAGACTGCTGATTCTAAGGAGCTCAGGGATCCAGCTAATGACCCTGTTCCCTCAAAAGCGTAGGTCTGGAGGGAATCAAAAGGAGGAGCACACGGATCAGTATTAGCTTCTTCGAGCTTTTCCAGAATGAACTTCCTGAATATGGCACTGTCGGGGCCAACTTGCAAAGACTGCCTGTATAGGCTCCTGATCTCAGCGCTGGTGGTTTTCCGAGTCTTGCGTTCCCGCATTATGGTACTACTCCTCAGCTCTGCTATGTCAAAGGCCTCTGTATCTTCTTCTCCACCCCCTTCATCATCATATCGGAATATATTCTCTCTGAAATCTTCACTTTTCTCAGGAAATAGAATCTGTTTTCTCCGTTGTTTTAAACCCAAAGTCAAAAAAATAAACCCTGATGAGGAAAGCATATCGGAATATCAATAAACAATAAAGAATATTATAAACATTACAGTCTTTGCTCTCATTTCAAGCTCAAGATGAGTGCTTAAACTTTATGATTATAAGAAAAAAAGATACATTTGTTATTGAAAATCTGCCAAAGGAACTTGCAAATTACAAAAGAATGTATCACGATTTTTCTGGCTGATGACTTAGAGACAAAGAAAACCATAAAAATATAGTGAACTATTTTAGATGATGAACAATTTAACATTCAAAATCTATTTTTTCTCAAATATTAAAATAGAATAAAGTAGAATGATAAAAGTTTGCAACCTGAATGCATTTGTCAACTTTAGTAGCCAATGCTTCATATTAATAGTAGTTCAGAACAACAGAACAGTTTGATATTCCTTATTGAAGCAAAATTCTGTGGCATAATTATTTTCTAAATAAATATATATTGACTAGGAAGCATACATCAGGCATTCTTCTAAAAGCTTTATATTTATTGATTGATTTTATTCTTGTGAAAGCCATTATATTATTATATCCTATTATAGATGAGAAAACTGAAGCACACAGATGTTAAATGACATCGCTAGAATGACACAGCTAGTTGAGAGACACAATGGGATACTGTTCAGCCACCAACGGTGAAGTCATTTACAGCAACATAGATGAACCTGCCAGACATCATGTTAAGTAAAATAAGCTAGGCACAGAAAGAAAAGCACTGCTTGATCTCACTTATACATGAAATCCAAAAAAGTTGATTTCATAGAAGTAGAGAATACAATGGTAGGTACCAAGACTTGTAGAGTAGTCAGGGGAGTGGGGATGAAGAGAGGTTACTCAATTGGTACAAAGTTACAGTGGGACAGGAGGAATAAGTTCTGGTGTTCTATTATACCATAGGGTGACTGTAGCTAATAATTTATTTCAAAATAGGTAGAAGAGATAAATTTGGATGTTATCATCACAAAGAAAGGCTAAATGTTTTAAGTGACAAATATGCTAATTATGCTGACTTGAGCATTATGCAATATATACAGGTATTGAAACAACATACTGTACCCCACAGATATGTCCAATTTGTATCATTTATAAGTACAATAAAATAAAAAAAGACAAAAGTAGAAAGTTGGTTCAGATCCTGTGCTCTGTGATACCACATAAATTTCAGAAATTCTAAACTATCATGCATTTGAATCATAACACGTTTGTCTGTAATTATTATTTATTCCATAAGATAATTTTAACATCTTGTAGAAACAGAAAAAATTCAGAACACTTTTGCTTTAATTTTAAATAAAAGTGTATGTGTGTGTCTTTGTGTGTGTGTGTCTTTGTGTTTGGGTATCAAGGATAACTAAGACCCCACCTAGGATCTTATGTACCTGTTCAGAGTTTTACATGTAGGATTTGAAACACACATGAAGTCATGTTATGAATAGTATCACAAAGAGAAATATGGTTGTTATATAGTATTTATATAAAACTTGCATTTAAAATATCTAAAATAAACTTGCATTTAAAATATCTAAAATAAATAAGGTCACCATGTTTGTATTCAGGTATTGTACTTTAGAACTCACATGATATATATGGTTGAAATAGAAAGGAGTCTAATCAACACTTTTCTGACCTGAATTGGAGATAAACATTTATAAAACATTCAAAGGAAATCACTATGATAATAGTTGACCCATAGCTCCCACCTGCTAAATTTTACTCACATTTGTAACTATGAAGCTGCCCCTTGTTTGTGTGTAGATTTTTGGGGCTTGGTTTAAGTCTGTATCTATAGGTAGCTCAGTATTTGCAGTCCCCTCAAACTATGTGTTTACTATTTATTTTTGCTTCTGGATCTAGCTGTGTAGCTATGAATTCAGCTTCATAATCAAAGATCATTAAAAATAATTTTAAAAACTGAAGCTAGGTCCTAAACAATGGTAATGGTAGGTGGTAAATGAGGAATGGATGGGTTTTGAAGCCTTGAGAAAGATAAGTTCAGCGAAGACAAGGCAGGTCCTGAAACGTATCCCATGCCAGTTTGAGTGGTCAGTTTGGCATTTCAGAAAAGGTCTGATATATTTGCTCTCACTATTCAATGTAGTTTTATTGGCTTTTGGTTTGAAGTTTTGAGGGAGGCAAGAGCAGAGTTTAGATTATATATTTTGGCATTGAAAAAAGGAAAAGGTTATGCTAGATGAATATTTTATAGTCCTGAAAGCCTGATTAAGAACTTTTGGGGTTCAGCTGCCTCATCTGTGAAATGAATATAAATTATCTGCTTATAGAAACAGTGATAGCAATGGAAAAAAACAAGCAAACAAAAACTAATAGAGCTCTTTTACTGGGATTCCTTTCTCTTCTGTACTTGGATTTAAAAAGATGCTCTCTTATACATTCCTCATTTCTAACATTTACTGTCCTTTTTATTCACAAAAAGACTTTTGGATTATTTTTAGTTTTAATTGACAAATAAAACCATACATTTATGGTACACAATGTGATGTCTGATATGTGTATACATTGTGGAATGATTAAATCAATTTAATTAATGTATTCATCACCTTAAATACTTACAAATAAGATTGATATGTTGAAGAGATATCCACACTTCCGTGTTCATTACAGCATTATTCACGATAGCCAAGCTATGGAATTGATGGAAGCTGAGTGTCCATCAGTGAATTAATGAATGAGGAAAATGTGATATATAAACACAGTGAATGCTATTTAGCTTTAAACAAGAAAGAAGTTCTGTCATTTACAACAACGTAGATAAAACTAGATGACACTATACTAAGTGAAAGAAGCCAGGCACAGAAAGACAAACACTGCATGATGTCACTTTGACAACAAATCTAAAAAAAATAATAAATAAATAGCTTACATAAGTAGAGAGTAGAATGGTAGTAGCAGGATAGCGGGTGAGAGAATGAAGAGGCAGACGTTGGTTAAAAGACACAAAGTTTCAGTTAGATGTTAGGAATAAATTCGAGCGATCTATTTTACAGCATGGTAACTATAGTTAATAATAAGGTATTTTATATTCAAAAATTGCTAAGAGTAGATTTTACTGTCTTTTTTTTTTTTTTTTCTTTTTTTAAATGCACCTTGGGCTCTAGTCAGCTGCAGTACAGCATTGCATAACAGTGTGTTGTGGTCATGGAATCTTAGCACATCATTTTCTAGCTGCGTGACCCTTCATAAAGCACATAGCTTTTGGAATTTCTATTCCTTCATCTATAAAATGTAGGTGATATTAGTTACTGCTTAATAAGGTTATTGTGAGGTTCGAATTGCAAGTGCATATAAAACACTAAAGACTGTCTCCTGGAGTATAATAAGCACTCAAGAGAAGCTCACTGTTGTTATCACTAACTGTTACATATTTTATATTGTTACATTGTATATGTGTCAAGACCATGCATAAACAGATGTGTACATACACACTCACATACTCATACAATTCAAAGATCACATATTTATCCACTTATTTACTCCACTTGATTTAAGAATTATACTACATTCAGAGGAGCAATAAGCATACATACAAACCCACATTATAATGCTATAATAGAATTAACTATTTTATGTATTTATCATGTTATTTTAAATTAATGAGTATATTTTATATATTTCAGTTCAGCAGTACCTACCAAATATTATCATAATGCAAATGAGAATAGCAATGATGACTTCTACCTACCAAATATTACCATAATGCAAATGAGAATAGCAATGATGACTTCTGTCTTGAATCCCATGGAAAGCATAAGCTCCTGGTACTGGCACTCCTGTGTGCTCCCACTGTCATCACAGTCACAGACGTGGATGGTAAGGGTGTTTGTACTTGTAAGTGACGGGATTCCATTGTCAGCAATTAAGATGGAGATGTAGAAGACAGGCTCTTCTTGAAGGTTAAAACCAGTTCTATTAGTCAAAATGACAGCTGTGTTATCTAAAACAAAAATCCATGTGCATAATTTTTTCAACTACATAAGAGAAATTTGTATGTAATAGTCACATGTACTGGGGACAACAGTATAGAGATACGATCAAGTAAGTTCAAATAAAAGGAAGAGGAAATTTCTGATGATGAGACAATTAAAACATCCACACTAAATTATTAGTATTTTGACATCACCTAAACCCTAATTATGTAATCAGATGAATTATTTAAATTATGTAGTAAAATTAATATTTAATATTATTAAATATTGAGTTGATACTACTTAATTATTTAATTGATAATTTAAAGTATTTATGTTATTATTGAATTGCTTAAACTGGTTCCAAAATCTCTTTGACATATATATAAAACATATGTGTAACACAGAAAATAGCTTTTTAATCAGATATCAATAATTTATAGGGACTACTAATATGAAATATATGCTGATAGAGCTGGCTTTATTTGTGTTAATTACATACAACACGGTCTGTTTTCTAATACTTGGGACCCATTATTTGTACAAATTCAGGGAATATACAAGACTTTCAAAATCATCTGTCAAAGCACATGATCTCAAATACTATATTTTCTAAATAGACAAAATAATGTCACTTGGTAGACAAGATCCTATTAGGATATTTCATATCACATTGATGTTATTAATCTATTTGTATTTAAAATTCTGAAAATCATTATACTTAGTCAGACTGATTCATGTTCCTAGAGAGTCCATTCAAAAAATTCATGAAAACAAACAATAAGTACTTCAAATATATACAATTACCCTTCTGTGAATACCAAAATATTATAAATAACTTTTGTCATTGTGATTTCTTGTACCTCAGAACTGTATTTTCCCTTTCCTTCTTTTTTACCATCCCTCAAAATATTTTCCGTAGTCATCAGACAAATTTTAGAAGACAATAGCAGTAAAAGGAAAATAAATAAAAGCCTTTTGAAATGCATCCTTAAGTAGGACATTTCCCAAATCTTACCTTTTTAAAGACAATTCATTATGAAACCCTTAAAGTCTATAAAGTCCATGTGATTTTACTTGCTAGGCAGATCTAAGAGTTAAGAGACAGTTGACACTTTTTAAATATGTATTCTATTAAATTACTTGTGACAACAAACATGAAACCAAACCAATTTTGTATGCTTCAATATATTTATTTCACATCAGTAATTTATTTTATATTAATATAAATGAATCTGTATATGCAAACATCCATGTATTGAAATATGTATATTTAAAAACTCCAGCTTAGATTCATTTATATTAATATATATGTATTTAAAAGTACAATTTTTAACTTAAAGTAAAATAATAAAAAGTTTTTAAAAAAAGGTTGAAGTTCGCAACATCAAAATAATAATAATAATAATAAATACATGTATCCCCTGAATCTAAGAGTTCATCACAGGGCTAAATTTTGTGGAAAGCAGTTTGGAGATTTCTTGAAGAGTTTGAAAGAGATATTTGTGGTTTTTGTCTGAAATGTAGTTGAGTTTCCTCCCCAGGGGAAATGGACGAGGGCAAAACAGACAGAAATGTGTTGCATTTACTCTCCTGTGACAGGTCTCTTCTGGAACAAAGCTTAACCTCAGCTGTAAGGAGAACTGCAGGTATTTGGTTACAGATACTTGAGTAATAAATCAACTGTGTTTCATAACTTTGAGGTATAAAAAAATTAAAATAGTAGTCCTTATAATGACAAAAATATCTCACTGAAGCTCATGTAAAAGAAGCAGCGGGACTCTGTATATAGTTAATCCGCCTCAACCGAAAGGGAAAATAAATTCTGCCCCTACATAAAATTCTGTGAACACTTAATCCTTAGATTGATAAAAGTTATTTAGTTTTGAAGGAATAAGAACTGTATTAACCCAATTTCATATATTCTGAGCTCCTAATTGATGACCATAAATATTCTGGAATCAATCAAGCAAACACATGACTGTAACTCAAATAAATGTCGTTTTCTTCCTCAGTCATAGATTGAAGTCTGAGTTAGACAAGAACATGAAAGGAGCCGTGGTATCAGAACTGCAATTATATTCGCAGGGTTATTCAGACTTTACAAGAGCTTACAGCCATTGATAACTTTACAAAGTGTTTCTACTTTGAAGAAATGCGGTGAGAAATGGAGCCAATATTTTTTAGAACTTAACCCTGAGTTTTGTTTTCCATTTTCATTGTTACTCTCTTGCTTGATTTCCAAACATTATTATGTTGCAAGAACAGTATAAAAATCAATGCCATAAATTCCATTAAAGTCTAACATGAGTCACAAAAATGTATCAAAACTCATTATAAGTGAATGACATTACCTTGATTGTCTATGATTGTAAAACTTGAATAGTTAGTGTCTTCTACAGATAGATTAAAGTAAAAATGGTGCTCTTCTATGGATTCATCTCTATCCACTGCACTGATAGTCTGAATTACCTGAAAAAAAAGGGGAATAGATTTTTGTTGTTGTTTGGATTCAGGAAGAAGATCACTGCTGTTATTATTATTAGCTTTTATTCACATTGCTTTATTGTAATCAACAGGGACATTGCAGAAAATAGCTGTCAAATCAGTGGAGAATATTAAAGTATTTTTCTCAAGTTAAAAATATGTTCACTTCCTTTTTTCAAAGGGTGTTGTAATATTACATAATAAACAAATTCTTGTTGATGGATCAGGTGGATTCCAAACTCTAAGTTTGTTAGAAGTCTCCAAAGCATTTCTTTTGTATTACTCACACCCTCCTTGCCTACATTTCACTCTTTCTTCCTTCTTAATTTTTTCTTTATCTGAATGTCAGACATGATGATTTGCTAAAGTTGTCTATTTCCTGTTTTTACTGAGAGCAAAACTATGGTAGAGTTACTGGCTTACTAAACTATTTGCTAAAGTAATGAGATTTTTAATTGATTGAGGAAATAAAGCATTTAAAACGTAGGGGCAATGTACATGATTTCCTTTGACCCATAATGATTATAGGAAAGTGTTGTACATCACATAAGTTCATCTCTATATCTCAGATCATAAAACAGTGAAGTAATGCAGATATGAACAATTCCATTCTCAATTAATTATCTTCTTTCAAGACATGAATGTGTCAGTCAAGTAGTTCATTATTGTCGAAAAAGATGTGCTGTCAAGATCACATAGTGAGATTGTGATTAATTGTGGAAATTAAAGCAAATTCATTATAGAAGTTATTGTTTTGAATTTTCTAGAATTAAAGTGCTTTTAATAATATGTCAAACAAAAATAGCCTTAGATGCAAGATGACAAATCCAGATGTATGTTATACTTCAAAAAAATAGATATGTCTTCACAGGCATAAAGAACATTAGGAAACCAATACGATCTGTATATTACTTCTCCACATTGATTTTTGTTTAACTCATAACACATTACTAATAAATAATAATTTAGTGTTAATTAAGTAATGTAGCAAAACACATTCTATTCAATCCATGCTTATAATTATACATGTGGATATTGACTTGTGTTAAGGTAAAGCCTTCATGTTAGAATATCATAGGATTTTGTACAGGCTGGGTAGAGGGCAGAGGCTTGGAAACCCAATATTCTGAATCCTGGCTTTGCCATTTACAATATTTTAACCTTGAAAAATAAAAATACTAATACTTAACCTTCAGGGTTCATTTTCAGGATTATAAGTCTTGGCTTGTCAGAGAGTTTGTCACACAACAAATTATTATGTGTTCCTATGTCTATTATGTGTTACTCATGAAAATAATCTCTTGTTGAGTTTTTGCATGCCATGGTATACTGGATATTGTTAATAATAGGCATATGAATATCTTTATATGCATACTTACTGAAGTAATATTGATAACAAAGTACATAATTCATGTTTATCTTGCTGGCATATGTGGTTACAGTGTTCAGATAAGGAATATTTTATTTTACTACCTGATGTTCTGTATTAAACATGAGCATCTGATTAAATGTTACAAATGTCTCCCTTTGGGGAATGAAGACTTAAGAAGACTGGAGATACACTGTATATATTTCAAAAGACTTTTAATAAATCAAAATATCTTATACATAGATACAGGAAACTGAATGAGCAGGATTTCAACAGTCTGCCCCCTTTCAAATGAACAAGTCTTCACTTATATTTGCTCTGTAAGTTGGGCTTCCAATAAGATGTTTTACTGGCTTTCATAATTGTTTTATAAAAATAGGAAAACACTGACATAAAATCAGTCATATATCAAGTATTATGAATTTTGTTGAATTTACCTTGAACAGGTACATGTAAAAATAAACACATATCTCTAACAAAGAGACCACATTAATGTGCTCATAAGTCTTGATGGAGGATATTTATTTTTCCTTGAAATATAACAATGAAAATGTTTTCATTTTCGTTTTAAAATAAAATTCTGAGAAAAACTTCTTTCTATCTGTTGCATTGGCTAAAATTATTACCTGGGACCTATCGCTGACATTATACATTTATGAAAGGAGTAAACAGAAATTAAAAGGTAAAAGTATATACCAACAACAGCCGTAGCTTGAGAGACTGGGAAAAGAGAAAAGGAAAACAACTCCAAATTATGGTCAATTCTGAAAGAAAGCTCAGATTTGTTTTTTTTTTTCTTTTTTTTTGAGATGGAGTCTCACTCTGTCACCCAGGCTGTAGTGCAGTGGCATGATCTTGGCTCACTGCAAGCTCCGCCTCCTGGGTTTATGCCATTCTCCTAACTCAGCCTCCCGAGTAGCTGGGACTACAGGTGCCTGCCACCATGCCTGCCTAATTTTTTTTTTTATTTTTTTTTATTTTTAGTAAAGACAGTATTTAACTATATTAGTCTCGATCTCCTGACCTCGTGATCAGCCTGACTCGGCCTCCCAAAGTGCTGGGATTACAGGAATGAGCCACTGTGCCTGGCCGAAAGTCCAGATTTTTAATATTCTTTTTGCTCTCCAGGTAGAATTTTGGCCAATTTATTTCTGACGCAATACATTCAATCACCTATTTACAGTGCATCGAAAGCTACAATGGAAATATATTGTGTAAGCCCCAAGAATCGAAAAGTAACTAAAATTATAAGAAGTTACCTATGGGCCAGGATCTGTTCTATACATTATCTTAGATAATTTTCACAATGGTCCTTTGGAATAAATCGTATTATTGTTCCTATGGTATAAAGGTTTATATTAAGTTTCATATAAGCTAAATGTCTTAGGTACGTAAATTGGCTGGGCCAGAATTAGAATGTAAGCTGATGTCATAGTCAAAATGAAATATGAGTAGTAAGTGTAGCACTCTAGAACATATAGTTCATACCCTAGACTTGTTCTTCACCAGATTTGCATACAAAATGATACCGTAAAAAACATGGAATCCCAAAAGCAAGTAAAAATGTGTCTCATAAAAGATAGTGACAGAGAAATAAGCAATATAATTTTATAGGATAAGGACCAAAAATAATGGTTAAAAATAGAAGAAAATAATGTGTTTTGATATGGGAGAAAGGGAAGATTTTCTAGGGTAGAGTGCAGCCAATGAGCTAATACTTGAATAAAAATATGAATTGATGAAAAAAGTGTGATCCTAAGCAAAGAATATCATGAAAAAGTAGTGAAGGCAAAGATATCATAATTAGGTATAAATATATGAAATTAATATTTTGGAGATTAAAGATGGCCAATTATGGAAGTTTCATAAGTTCCAATTTAGTTATTTTATGAGACTATAATCACTATTTGACTTTGAAGATAATCAGGAGAATAAAGAGAATCATTTGCTATTAATCATTATGCACTATGTCTTCTTTTAAGAAAAAGTCACCCATGGGCCAGTTTACTAAAATATCATTCCAGATTAATTATCCCAAATCAAAAATAAGCCCAGTACTCACGTTCCTCAAACCAAAGAGATGGTTCTCATTAAACATGCAATTAATGGACAGCTAGTCTAAGATGTAACTCTTGTACACAATGATTTGGAGCAAGCAATACATTTGTGTCTGTTTCCTTACCTTCATGGCAAGTCACAATGAAACCTACTTCCAGGATTAGTCAATCAATAAATTGTTGAACAAGATTATAAACTATAAATTGAATCATGAACTCTAAATCAATATACAGATACTGAGTATTAATTTATATATGTCATCAATTCCTTGAAATGCACTCAATAAACTAAAAAAATGCTTCTCAGTAGAAAAATGTTAAACAAAATGTTGGAGTTGTAATAAATGAATATCTGGAAAGATTTTCTTAAAATCTTATCTGAGTTGCTAATCTAGTTATTCTAGGTAGGTATACCTTATATTAAGCTAAAGATGCAAATTGTCTCCCATTGCCAAGAAATTATTACACAAACATAGGTATGAGACCATCATGTTTTATATTACTCTAACGAGTAAATGATTTTAAATTACACCTGTTTTGACAAAATAAATCTACAAAACTCAAAAAAGTTGTTGAACATCTGTTCAAACAGGCAAAGTGCAAAATAATACACTAATAGAATTAGAACCAAAAGAAAGTCTAGATTGTAGTAAGTTTGTTGTCTTTTTCTGTTTAGCAAAACATTAGAAGAAAAATGTTGAAAATTAGAAAAATATGCTATAATATTATACTAAAATATTATAGTATAATATTTTAGACCTGGATAGAACTGGGGATACTCTAAGTTTTCTAAAAGAACTTTTCACAAAATTACATCATATATATTTAAATGTCATATATATCGTAATTGTTTTGCCATTAACTTGTAGAAATCTATATTCAGTTGAAAAATATGCATTCCTAGATTTTTATCTCAGTATGTATTTTCTAATTTTCCTTTTAAAGTTAATATTCCAAATATATTTTTAAAATTCACACAAAATCAACATGTATATACAAAATATTAAATTGTAAAATATCTCATTACTATCTTAGATGTATCCATTTAAGATGTATTTCATTAGTACCTACAGCATGCCAAGCAATCCTATGCCCTGGTGGTACAATCATGAATACAGGTAGTGTCTGTCACCACTGTTCACATTCTAGCAGTGTAGAAGATCAAGCAGAATTGCAAACTTAAAAAGTATTGAGGAAGTCCAGAATACATAAATTACATAATAAAGTTATAAACCACCTAAAATACTTGATATTTAAACATTGCAGGGGGAGGGTCAGAGAACCTTGTATCTACGCTGAAATTGGAAGATCATACTGCAGAAGTGAGCAGGGGATACATCACGGACATATTAAAGAGTTTCGACATTCTACTGAGGGACACTCCCAGGCTCTAAGTTGGAAATGAGATGATTATTACTTTTATTTGGGATCACACGGTTCCAGGCAAAGGATTGCATTTTAGAACGCTCCTGCTGAGGACATCCTTAACGTAAGTCTGGAAATGGAGAATCTAGCCCACAAGCTATTGTCATTATCCTAATGAACAACTGCTTGGTATTCAAAATTTCTTTATGTGATATACAAAAAAAAAACACTAACAATCACAATTATGGATTGCGTTATTTTTAATGAGAAACAATACGGAAATTACTGAGCAGTGTTCATAAACTGAGGATGGTACAATGTGCTTCAAATAAAGATACAGCTCCTGGGTCCCAAAATTTGCCTAGATTTGCCACAATGATATGGAGCAAGGGTATGCTGAACTCCAGAAGATGTGACCAAAGTAATGTTTTTCACCATTTCCAAAGGGCTATATATTCTCCTCACTACTCTCCATCCAGTAAAATCTGGTTCTCCTGAAACTGCATGACTACAGACTTACCTAATAAATATAATTGATATATAAAACTGATACATTGCTGCATATGTGCTGTGAGATTGGATGAAGCAAAGTTTGATTTTACAGGAACATCCCTCTGCAGACCTGCTTAGGTCAGGTTCACTCCAGAAGAGAAGATAGGTCCCTATTAGGGTAGAAAGAATGATGATAGAGAGAAATTGATACATTAAAGACATATGTAGGAGATGGGATCAACAGAACCAAATGATTGATTGGATATGGAGAGTAAAGACTATAATTAATTAAAAATCATGTCCATGGTTTTTTTTTTTTCTTTCAAAACTTGATATTATAATAATTTTCCTGGGGATACTGAAAAAAGGGAAGGCTTGGGAGCAAATTTGGTGTAACCATGGGACATCTGAGTTGTTTTCTCAGGTTAGTCGGACACATAGCTTAAAATAGAAAAAGCAGGCAGAGATACAGTTATTTGGGTATGAACTGTAGTCGAGAGGAAGAAGTGGGTAAAAGATAAAATAATGAGTTGAGGAAAACTTTTGGACACAAAAGTGGAAGGAAGAGAATCAACGATCACAAAATGCAACCACTGAAATTTAGGAAACAGAAAATTTTTACATGGAGACAAGGTAAATGTCTTTAGACAAAATATTGATATGAGTGAATCTGAAAATTATCGATATTATACTTTACCTCCAAAAAAGACATTTAATATCAGTCAAGATAATGGCACTCATTGATTTGAAAAATGGTAACTATTTGCACCACCTAGCCAAGGCAAATTACCCTGATGTCAGCTCATCTATTATATTAATATTTTGCAAATTGCTGAAAATTCTCTCCTTCTCTTCCCCACCCCAGCCACTTACACATTAAGAATAAAACCAGGGGGGCGGAGCAAGATGGCCGAATAGGAACAGCTCCAGTCTCCAACTCCCAGCGTGAGCGACACAGAAGACTGGTGATTTCTGCATTTTCAACTGAGGTACTGGGGTCATCTCACTCGGGAGTGCCAGACAATTGGTGCTGGTCAGCTGCTGCAGCCCGACCAGTGAGAGCTGAAGCAGGGCGAGGCATCACCTCACCTGGGAAGCGCAAGGGGGAAGGGAATCCCTTTTCCTAGCCAGGGGAACTGAGACACACA
>NW_012115433.1:2484623-2490316 GCF_000951035.1 Colobus angolensis palliatus
AATATGTTTCATATTAATTCAAACACATTTAAGCTTAAAGAGTTCTGTGCTATTCCTAGGATTTATGTGTTTATTAGACATTTAAAATATTTTGGCCTTAAAAAGGGAAATCATTTAAGAACTTTCTGTAGGGATATCTGGAAACTAGTGCTGAACTATATGTAAGATTGTAGCAATTTGATAGAAAAAAAAATTTACCTATAAATAGTTTTTAATAGTTACAATTAAAATAAACTCTGAAAAATAGTGATACCTTTTCTTAAAACTTTCATTTATAAATATACCAATTAAAATAGCTGAAAAAAATTAAAAATCACAAAAAAACAAAATGAGATGAAGTTTTCTTTAATGCTGTCTTTATCATTATTAAAAATAAAAGAGAAAGCGTAGGGATTAATTGGACAGGTTTTCCAATTTTATTTACTGACAATTCTATCTGTATTTTCTGCAATTCCTCGCTAACGGATCACAGAATCTTGGGGAATGACTGATTCCATATCTAGGACAGGAAATGCGAAAGGCCTGGCTCCGTATCAGCCGGGGTCCAACAGAGGGACAAAACCACGTGATCATTTGAAAGGAGGAATTCTAATAGAAGTGTAAGCTATAATATCAGAGCAACCATAAAGATGTAAGGAGAACTCTAAAGGGTATCCTGACGCTCTGAGAAAATATCAGAGGACAGACAATCGTGGGCGGAAAGTCTTCTCCCTGGGACCAGCCTCAGCCCTCCTTGGAGGAGGTGCAGCTGCAGCATACCCTATCAGAGACGTTCACAGGTTGCCTGGGTTCACATTCTAACCCACATTCTTCAGGAAAGACGAAACCACCCTCCAGGATACCAGTGGGCTGGAGGACAAAAATGCAGGACTTGGCGCGTACTGCGTTGCCAGGTCTGGAGCACAGTGTGTTTACACTGGCGGCGGGGGGTGGGTCTCAAGGCAGTTGTCATGAACCCAGGTTGTAGTTTCTGGTTGCCAGGTGCCTGTACATTTGGTATATTAGGGTCTGTATGTGTGTCTGGCGCAAAGCACCACACAAATCCCCACATGTCCAGAGAGCTGACCATGCAGCATGACAAAGGGAAAAGCAAAGATGCCACGCACTGGATCTAGGAAGAGAAGTCTTCTCCTGCAATGTTCATCCATCGCCCTCTACTGACAAGGCTCAACCTTGCACTCACTGTAAAGGAGAAAAGCTCTCCGGGGGTGGGGGCGGGGGGTTGGGGGGCGCAATTCCTGTGCACAGCGCAGGACCTTGTCAAGCAGGTACTGAGGCATGAATGTGCACCAAGAAGCAATAAACTGATCAGTGACAGAGCCCAGAACATATTGCTGTACTAGAACCCATGTAAGCAATCAAAGACTAGTATGTTGTCTAAAGTACACAGAAACTGACATGAATGTGTCAGGATCTATTTTTCTAAACGTTCTTTGCCCTTTTAATAATTCCTTTTGTGATGTAGATAGCTTGGTTTTTTTTTTTTTTATTTTTCCTTTTTTCTAACTTGTGCGTGTGTGTGCACACATGCATGGGCACAGGTAAATATTTTTAAAAATAATTATCGTGCTGCTGCTTTGGAACTTTGAAGAAGCCTGGTCCTTTTAAAAGAGTAGTGTGGACAAAGAATACAAAATTTCAGTTAGACAAGAAAAATAAGTTTAAGAGATCAATTGTATGTAGCTAATAACAAATGACTGTGGTTTAATAACAACATATCGTATACTTCAAAATTTCTGAGAGTAGATTTTAAGTGTTCGCTCCACAAAAAACAAGTATGTGGGTAATGCATATGTTAACCTGAGTTAGTCATTTCACAATATATGTGTTTGTGTATAAACATCATCATGCACCATAAATATGTACTATTTGTATTTGTTAATTAAAATATATTTTAAAAAATAAAAATAAAGAGTACTCTAGGCAAGTGGACACAGTGAACTTCGTTTTGGGTTTCTTAATAGAAACAAATCCATGCCGAATCTATCATCCTAAGCATATACTCTTCTTTTAGTTTCTGGTATAAAGACGCTTTTTATTTCTTACCAACATTCTCTAAATTGCGTGTCCTTCATGTTTTATTCTGCCCCAATTTTATTTTTAGCAAATCCCTTTCAGAGATCTCAGGCTGAGATTACATCAAAGAAGGTGCCACCTTTCTCTTTACTATCATGTTCTCATTGTAAGGTGGAGAGCTGTCAAAGCGTTTTTCCATTTTGTTCGTGCCACCAAGTTCCCTGCTTGAAATCTAAGAAAGTATATACTGGTTCTGGATTTTCTCTTGGCTTAATTCAGAATTTACATTATTTAATTTATCTGACACATATATTTAACAATTTGTGTTCTAATGGTGTAGACATTTCCTTATTTTGCTGATTAACTGTTCCTTGCGTTTAAACAGTTTCTCTATTTACTTCTAAATAGAATGCTCTTGTGAGTTTCCTTATCGGCACCACTTAATATTATTGTTAAGATTACAGTGAACCTAATCAAATAACTTTTACTACCCTTTGTAATAATTTTAAAAAACTACTTATACAGAGATATTGCATTAAAATAATTATGGTTCACATGCACACCATTTCAATTACATGAGCTATGCTTTATTATCTTTGAAAGCATTTTTTTTTTAGAGATTGCTTCATTGGTTTTAGTATTCATGCATTAATATTTCACTTCTAGAAAGGAGTAAGAGATTAACAGCACTTTAAAAAGTTTTAGAGGCACTTTGGGAGGCATATATTAATGTTAGGTGTTTGGTTTTAATTGTATTAACAACAACCTACCCAGTGAATTTCAAATCAGAAACCTGAACCCAAGTCAGTCTAACTCTATGACCAACATTGGAGGAAACACGACAGTCATGTGCTTGTGATAGCCATAATTCCTGGATTATTAAAACAAGGAATCTTGATATATGAGAAAGTATCTACTATAATGTTATATACATTGACAGCACTCAAACCATGTGTCCACTGATTTCAATTCGTAAACTATCATGTGTACAGCAGGGTGAGAGGAAATTGTTGGCTTCTCCTTGGATTTAAGTGGAGGAACATGACAGGTAGCCATGTATCATTTTTTCAGATGCTTATAGGACGGAGACAGACTTCCAGAATTTGATAGTGACATCTGCATGTCCCAAAATAATTATTTCATGATGTGTGACATTCCTCCTTAAGGAAAATTGTAAAATAGGGCTGACTAACGTCCCTTATTTTCAGTTTGAGGAATGCATATCCCAGGAAGGAGTTTGGGTTCAGTCAAATTGACCTTCCTTTTATTTTTGCCCTTAAAATCATAAATAGCATTCTTTCTGAATAGAGAAACAGAAAAACCTGTTTTTCACATTTTTAATTGTGCGCATAATCTAAAGAGTGCTAGTCTTTATGATTAGCATGGAATACAGGGTTAAAATCACTATCATTCTTGGAGACAGACATAAATTTTAATTCTGTCTTACATATTGCTACATTATATGATGTTGAGAAAGTTACCTAAGTTACCTAAACTTTTGAAGCATAGTATACATATATGTAAATTTATAAAAAGTATTTTATTTCATAGCTTTTTCCATAAAGTTTTACACCTATACTTTAAGCAGGGCACAAGAAAACTCTATGCCATTACACCTGATAGATATTTCTTTTTCTCAGTAGAGTTTAAGACTGAGAATACTTTTACAATGCATTGCAATAAACATTAGCATTTGAGTTTCCTTTCGATCAGTTCTACTTATTTGTAGATAATGGTATTGTATTTTTGTGGTTGTTATAGAGGTACTTCAAAGAATAAACAAATATTGATACATTATGGAAACTTAGTAACATGGTGGTTTTAAATGCCTTGAATATTGTCAAGATACTTGTCTTAAACATTTTCATGATTATGTCATCATCCAAGGAGTTATTTCATCATTTCTCATAATTTTTTTCCACATCTACATTTAAAAGACATGTAATTTGAAAATTTGTGTAATGAAAGTTTGCGTGAAGATGACAATAATGGAATACATCTACACTATTTCATCATTCTTCTTTTTTAAAATTGTGTTGCTCAAAGTATTACATCAAGTTTGGAAAAGATACAAAAGAGGACTGGCACACCATCTTTTAGTTTCATTTCTATTTTCATTGAGTATATGTGTCCAGCAATATTTGAATATGTGTTATAACTTCAACATCAGGGATGTTTTCCAAGCATTAGTTTTATTACTGTATGTATAAATATGTGTGTGTGTGTGTGTATATATATATATATATATATATATAGGGGTGTGTTTGTGTGTGTGTATATATATGTATGTATGTATATGTGTATGGCAACTTAAAAATTGAATTACAAATAAAAATTTTAAAATATCTATTATATATTGGTGCACTCACATATACATATATATATATATATATATTGAGTTTCTTAGTATAACTAACAAATACTACTTACTAATTCTCTTTTGAACTATATCCATATGGCTGGTATTGTCATTTTTGCTTATTTTATCATATTTACAAAACACGTAAAATTGTTTTTCCAGGTTGCATGTAAAATATATTTTTCTGAAAGCACAGAATTGAATACTTTTCATATTATAATCACTGTATGTGCATACATATATAACTATGGGATAAAATCACCAAGAGTCTCTGCTGTGATAAATCTAGTTATATATTGAGGAAAATACAAAAATGTTAAACAGAAATGGCCAGGTGTGGTGGCACACACCTGTAATCCTATCACTTTGGGAGGCCGAGGCAGGCGGATCACGAGGTCAGGAGTTTGAGACCAGCCTGCCCAACATGGCAAAAACCCATCTCTACTAAAAATGCAAAAAATAAATTAGCCGGGTGTGGTGGTGTTCGCCTGTAATCTCAGCTACTCAGGAGGCTGAGATAGGAGAATCGCTTGAACCTGGGACAGGGAGGTTGCAGTGAGCCAAGACCATGCCACTGCACTCGAACCTGGGCAACAAGAGCGAAGCTCCAGCTCAAAATATATATATATGTATATATATGTATATATATATAAAACAAAACTTTGTTCAGTTAACATACTTACCACATGGGACATTTACAGAAATAGGTGTATAGAAGATACAGTAAATTAAGCCTTTTTTTTTAAGTTTAAAAACAGGCTATCTAATCAATGGATAATCTAAATACATTAATATGTACACTTCACATGTACATGAAATGAATGAAATAATTTACTATACTAGTACTCGAAATATGAAATATAATCATAAATATAAACCATAATTTTATTTATAATAATTCTAGAACTATGTTACATCTAATATGTAAATTTAATATACATTTATTAGGAAATTATAAAATTCATCACGTCAAAAATTATTTGTATTTTAAGAAAACTGGTGTGCCACATTTAAAGTATCATTTATTACATTTACATGTTATTTTAAAGTTGCTTGTTGGTCAATGTGTCTAAGTAACCAGATATGTTTGAAATTCTTGAGAATATTAAATACATCCAATTTCTAAATATTTAATCTACTTATAGCACCAGGTTTGAAGAAAAATGTCTGAGCCGAATTTCTGGAGGAGCCATGGGTCCAAGTTCATGTTCATTCTGTTTTTGTGATCTCTTCTACCCTATACTGTATGTCCACACATTTCTAAAATAGTTCAATTTTAGTTCTAGGGAAAGTGCAACACAATAGAGAGCCTCTGAAG
>NW_012115433.1:2491944-2505677 GCF_000951035.1 Colobus angolensis palliatus
AGTCCTTACCTGACCAGAGCCTGCATTTTCACAAACATAAGTCTCATAGTATTGAGAGAACTCAGGAGCATGATCATTGATATTAAGAACTTGCACATACACTGGGATCGAAGAGATCTGTTCTATATTGTCTGCAATGTGAATATATATAATAAAAATCTAACACATTTTAATGTCTTTAGAAGATACATCACTAAAATTACATTAGAGGCTATATGGTATATTTTTATTTTATTGAAAAAAGCAATCTGAGGACAGGATATCTATATGATTCACCTATTTATCAGCAATAGATCCTAGAAAAAATTCTGTGCTAATATATTCAAACCAAGCAATATTTATTGGGTGCATTGTACTTGCCATGGGCTGTAATAAGTGATGAGAAAAAGTAGTAAAAAGATAAAGTAAAATAAGGGTATATGGAGAGCTTGCAAGAGTCCAGGAACCATTTAAAGTTTTGTATTAACTCATTTAATCTTGATCAATAAATGGATTATTAACCTCCCCAAATTTACTGATAAAAAAGTTGATAAACCACTTAGTTTCAAAAATTACAGTTAAATTACTTGTGTAAGGTTATAGCTGCAGTGCTATAACAAAAATAACAATTCTGTGAACCACTGAAATTTAGAGTGTAGCTTTTAAGAACAAATAATTAGAATCTAAATATATTTTAAAGTAAAATCGTTATAAAAAAACTAAAGTTTTTACATAAACATTGAATTGAGAAGATTTTCTAAGTGAGCCAAAAAATCCAAAAAACATAATGAGAAAAAATTGTGGTTAAAACATTTAAATCCTTCAACTTGATATAAAAGAAGACATTTCAGAAAAAAGTATGAACTAAGAATTCACAGGAGAGAAAATTCAATTTATCTGATAGCAGACTTTCTCACTGCCATCACTATTAATATTTTAGACTGGATAATTCCTAGTTTTGGGGGATTCTCCTGTGCATTGTAGGATGCTTAGCAGCATCCATGACTTCTATTCCCCAAATGTCTGCAGCATCCCTCCTACCCCAGTGTGTCAATCCAGACTGTGTTCAGACATTGTCAATGTGCCCTGGTTGAGGCTGGCGGCAGAAGTGTTGAGCCAAATGGCCTGCAGTTGAGACACATTGCGCTATCATCATCTTCACACAGCCTCTCACCACAGGTAAGAAGAATGATGGTTTAGCCCGTGCCATTTGTGTCATATGTAATAAAACAGCACCCAGTGATGGACTGAGTGAGGGCTGAAAAATAACAGTGTAAACCAACTCTAGCAACCTATAATGAAATTTAAACTACACATATCTGTGACCCAATCTGTTAAACTTAAGCTACAGTCTAAGGTATCAGTATTTGAGTAAATGATCCACTTAAATACATTCCAGAGTTATTTGCATCACATCCAAATTATATAAATGACTCAAATGTACAACAAAAAAGAATTGGGGAGAATAAATTACAACTGAACTATGACATTATGTGGATTTATTAAAAATGTGTGAGTCTGACCAGGCATGGTGACTCACACCTCTAAATCCCAGCGCTTTGGAAGGCCAAGGCAGGAGGATAACATGAACTCAGGAGTTCTAGAGCAGCCTGAGCAATATAATGAGACCTCGTCTCTAATAAAAATCCAAAATATTAGCTGAGTGTGGTGGTGTACATTGTAGTCTCAGCTACTTGGGAGGCTGAGGTGGGAGAATCGCGTGAGCAGGGGCTTGTGGCAGCAGTGAGCTGTGATCAGGCTACTGCACTCCAGCCTGGGCTACAGAGTGAAAGCCTGTCTTAGATAAAAGACTGAGTCAATGTAACACAGTTTTATTGTGAGCTTAAAACTGGATGACTTGAGTTTGAATCTTGGTTCTCAATTTGAGAAAAATACTTCACCAGAATGCCTCAGTTGGCATTCTGAAAAATGGGCGTGATAGTAGTAACTGCTTTATAGGCTGTTGTTAAGATTAAACATATACATAAAGCAATTATGTAAATTACATGAAGCAATTATATAAATTGGTTAATATACATAAAGCAATTAAGACTACTTAGCACACAACTGAACAATGAATATTAAATATGATTGTTTTGTTGTATCTACTAACCAGACATGTATTTTGTGTACTGAAAAAAGTAAGTTGCAGCTATTATATTGTGTAGTTTTATTGTTGTTAATCTTTCTCTCTCTCAGGCTGGAGTGCAGTGGCAGGATCTCAGCTCACTGCAACCTCCACCTCCTAGGCTTACGCGATTCTCCTGCCTCAGACTCCCTAGTAGCTGAAACTACAGGCACATGCCACCAGGACCGGCTAATTTTTGTATTTTTAGTAGAGACAGGGTTTTGTCATGTTGGCCGCGGTGGTTGCGAACTCCTGACTTCAGGTTATCCACCCACCTTGGCCTCCTAAAGTGCCAGAATTACAGGCGTAAGTCATCACACAGGGCTTCTCTTTTTCTTAAAAAAAAAAAGAAAAGAAAAAGCAAGCTATGGGAAAGGTGCATACAATTAAAGGGTATAGGGGTGGGATTCTTTAGTTTGTCTTAGTGTTTTTATTGAAAATATATGTACTATTTGTAATGATAATTTGAAAGAACAATACAAATTAAAAATTGGAGGCCTGGTTCTTGTTGAAAGCAAGGGAAAATCTTTTTTCTTTCCTTCCTTTTCTCAGAGCATTCATACACACACAGAGAGAGAGAGAGAGAAAGAGAAAGGGGGGGGGGGAAAGCTTTGTATGTAAGTTTTTTCTTTGTCTTTTTGAAGTGTATGGAAATCTTTCAAAATCAATAAGTTTCTTGGAAGCTTTAGGATCCAGGATTGTATTTCTCAAGTAATGGTGACCATCTCTTTGAAATGTAATCTTTAAGGAATATGGCATCCCTATATCCTAGTTTTTGTGGAAAGACAGGAGACCCATTTTAGCACCGATCTTGTTCTAAGTTGTAGAACTACCTCTTGTCATAAAGACATGAAAAGTTAAGTTGTCCTTTGGATAAAACCACTTAGCAAACACAGGCGGTCGCTCCAACTACCCAGTGAAGATAGAATGAATTCTATGTGACAAATAGTGCTAAGTCCTTGTACTTGAACGTCTAGATAACATTTAACTTGAGAATATGTATATAATGGATTGTATCTGCTCGACTACATAAAAAGGTGAGATTTCTTTCCATTTTAGCAATCTCTTAGATTTCCTATGATGCACATCACATTGTGTTTTAATGTTTTCCAGTAATAACATTTTTCTCTCTGTTCTACCTTTGAGGAGAGGTTTTCTGGCCTGAGATGAGATTTTGCTTGTACTTGTATTTTCCCAACAATAACAGTTACAATTGAGATAGAAATTGTAATTTTCAATTAATTAAAAATTAAAATTTCTAGGATTTATTACACACACGCACATACACACACACAGACTTTAAGAAATACAGCAACCATTAGTATTTATCATTTTGAGACTTTTCTCTACTGTGTGACATTTAGGATGAAAATAGATTAATGGAACATTTAAAAATGAAAAGATATTTCTAAAGATTTCAAGAAGAAATTAGCCAGAAAATTAAGGTTCATATTTGTTATGGTTTTAGCACATACATCATCACAGAATGATCTTTTTGCTTAAGTAATTAAATTGTATAACATAATTCAGTTGTGAATAAACTGACAGAAAATTAATAAGAAATTCATTTAATGTTTTTATCTTTGTGTTCCTAAACTTTGCTTGAAATTAAGTTCAAATTAAATCTTTGGTATTACTGTACAAAATGTATATAAAACTTCACAGCTTCACTTTAAAGTAGTTAGTAGTTTTATTCACTTAGCTGGCATACTGATAAATAGCATTGTGCTTAATTGGGGAAGCTTTCCAGAAAAGAGACTAAGCACAACAAACTTCATTTGCTGGGGGAAAAAAAAAAGTTCAAATGGAACATCTCTTTCCTATAATCAGTATAATTGTTATGGTGAAAGCTTTTCAAGGTAGTTAGCAGATGCAGCCAGGTGATTTTTAAAACAGTTGTATGTAGTGCCCTGTTTTCCACTGGTTAGGTGGTTTGTTTATATTGCTATTGAAGCTTAAATGGTCAAGCCTAATTATTTTTGGTTCAGTATTGATTTCATGGTAGTAAAAAAATGGCAGTTACACATATTTTCCCCAAATAGATCTAAAATGGGCTTAATGATGTAGAATTTTTAAAAATGTTAGAGAAAGAAAAAAATGAAAATTTGTTATCCAGTGTTATAAATGCTCGTTCCAACAAGTTTTTCCTTAAAATGAAAAAAAAGAAAAATTGTTCTCAGAAATAAGCGATGAATGAAAGCTGCATTTAAAATAAATATCTGCGTTTTCTGACATGAGAAGCCTTGCCATTTCCTCTATTGCAGCGGGCATTTATTCCATTGTAACATTTGCTTCCTTTTATGGTTTAGTTACATGGAACCTTGAAAACCCTGATTCAAGCTCTCCTACAGTGTTTCCATAGAACTATTCATTGTATCGCAAAAAACACACGGAGATGCCTTCCGCTCCACCATGTCACCTGCCATCTGCCTAACAAAGTAAGGAAAACAGAAATATATGCCTCCTGTCTCAACAAAGAGTGAAGAAAGGAAACACGACCATTAAAATTCTATGTAAAATCAGCTATAAGAAAAGATGCATCTGAGAATATTTTCTATTCACAATTTTAATACTCTACAATTCTAAATCTATTGACTAAGTAATGGAAATGACTTTGATATTTTATATTGTGTTATATGTATTTCTTTAAGCTTTAAACAATATAATTGCATGAACAACTGATTCATAATTTTAAGGACAATATCCAAGTGGTAAATCAGAATAATTTACAAACCGAAAACGAAACCATCTGCCTAAATAAACAAGCAGAATTTCAGGTGAATTTCACTTATATTTTGTGGTTTCCTCAATTTACTCTTGTATGAAAAATTATTTACTGTTATAATTAGAAAATAACAGTTTAGAAGGTATGTAATGGTAAGCATATAAATAAGCTGGAATAGCAGTAATAAGCAGATGTTAATAAAACTAATAAAATACACAAGTACACACATTTACATTGAATGTCATTTAAATAATTCCAACAACATTTTAAAGCAGTCTTGTCTCCATGTGTAGAAATTGTGTAATTATTTATGAAATATGCAAACAACTATATTGGATTTCAAATGAGTACTTACATTTTTCTGTGGCTATAATACTTAGGTTGTACCAAGCACTGATTTCCCGATCCAGTGAGTTAGTTGTAGTGATTGTGCCATTATCATCGATATTGAACACTTTGCTCCTAGTAATAGAATACCTGAACCAAAAGGAAAGTATACCTTAATGTTTTTATTCTGTCTACATAACAGTGTTACCTAATAGTCTTTAAGCAATAAGATGTCTTATTCAGTGCATGCCCTACATAGCCAATAGATAATACTGAACAACTTTTAAAACAGTGTATTCCTGTATTTAAGATTCAACTCAGTGGAGACAGAAAAAAAAAAAATGTAACCTGACTTTAGATTTTAATTGATGGATGCTAACTGTAAACACACGTCACTCATTCTCATGTCAAAAAAGAATGTTAATAGATTAATGACTAAAATAATGTCAAAAGCCATTTGGGAAATGAAGAGAAATGCAAATAAGTGGGGTAAAAATTAATGATTGTGAATCTTTTTTTTCTATGAAATAAATTAAAATACATCTTCAGCCTACACTAGTATTGATCTCTTTCCTACATCACAGGTGTTGCTTGCAAATCTGTTCATTTTACTACAGTTACTTGACTTGATATTTAACAAAGGTTTTTGTTTGTATAAAAAGTAAATTTGATAAAGAGTAAAGTCTATATAGTAGATAGACTTTTAATTCTTTTGGGAAATCTAAAAGACTTCTGAAATCTGGAATCTGGAATCAGGAATCCAAAAGAGTATATATATATATATATATATATATATGTGTGTGTGTGTGTGTGTATATATATATATAAAATGTAAAACATATATACATTATATATGACATAAATTTTACAGTTTATATTACATTACATATTTTATAACATATGTAAAATATATGTATTATACATGTATGTTTTATATATTACGTGTGTATATATGTATATATGCGATATATTACATCATATGTATCTATTGTATATTATGTATATTTTTCATATTATATGTTTTTTATATATACACATGTAAAACAAAAGTAAAATATAGTAGTTCTAATTTGCTTTTAGATTGATTGTGCATCGAAGAAAGCCAAGTTACAAAGTTCCCCCATTAAAAAAAAAAAAAAATGAAAAATGACCTCCACCTCCACAATGAAAGAAGACTTTGAAATAATCAGCGTATCTCATCTACATGGAAATAATTAATAATAAAAATTAAAGAGTAATAATAACTAGGGTTCAATAATGACTTATCACTGCATGTATATTCCTGAAGACTTTGATGAGATATCAATGAAGTTTGCCATAATTATATGGCAAAGATGAGAATATTTTAATTTTGAGTTCAAAAGTTTCCAAAAACATTATACTACTTTGTAGATTGGTATTCAGATAAAGATTCAATAGAAATTACAAATAATTAAGCTTTAGAGGAGCTCAGTTTTAACTGTACCCCCATTTAAAATATTTATAAGTATTTTCCCTAAATATCCTGAAGTGGTTGCATTTCACACATAATACATTTGTTGACAAAATTATACAGTGTTTTAACAGTTATTTTGAATTAAACATCTAATCCTATTTCTGTAAAATGTCATTGCATATAAAGCCCGTTTAAAGTTTGATAGGATGTTATAGTCTTTAATAGTTTAATGCGCATCTGTTAGAATTTAGGAAGAAGAGCCACATAAACAATAAATTGGTTCAGGTATCATTAATTAATTAAAACAGAAATAAAAATATATGTAGCCCTCTAGGATGTGATATAAGCAGTGATGTGTAATATGTATCATTTTTCTTTACCCCTTTTAGAAACACAAATTCTCGTTATGTAAATTTTTCTCCCCCACTCCACCTTCACTGGACAAAATTTGTTTGGCTTTGAGGTAAGTTTTAGTTAAATTTTACATATATGTAAAATACGTACATATTTTTCTCATTTTTAAAACTAGGGAGACAAACATCAGAAAATTCATAAATATGTGAACAGCAGACTTATTTAGATATGTTCCATCATCACCTCAGCAAAATTAAAAATTTGGAATTTTCCCACTAATCCAACTAAAAGCATTTTAAAATACTTTTGGACTTACAGAAATATTGCAAAAATAGCACACAGCATTTCTACATGCTCTTCACTCAGCTTTTTCTAATGTTAAAATCTTATATAAAACTTTAATCATATTAATAAATTAATCGCTATAATGTAATTAATCAAACTACAAACTACAGTTGGATTTCACAGTTTTTTCCACTCTTATTCTTTTTCTTTCACAATCCAATCTAGAATCCAATACTGCCTTTCATTTTCCTGTGTCCTTAGTCTCCTCCACAAGTCCTCAATGTTCTTGTCTTTCAAGACTTTGGTGCTATTGAAGAGTATTGGTCAATTATTTGATAGACTGTTTCTCAGTTTGGGTTTGTCTGATGCTTTCTCATGATTAGACTAAGGTTACATATTTTTGGCAGGAATAACACAGACATGATATACTTTCTTAGGCTATCATATCAGGGGAACATGATGTTCATCATATCTCATGAATGGCGATATTAACATTGAGCACTCGATTAGGTGATGATGACCCCATTTCTCTGGGGTAAAGTTGCTATTTTTTTCTTTTGTAATTCATAAAGATCTCAGGAAACTATTTTAAAATGTTCTGGTTTCTCCTCAAGCATTTATCCACTAATTTTCAGTATCCATAGATGAGTAGTGTTAACATTTTTGAATACTTTCGTTCTGGAACCACAAGATGCTCCAGGATAATCTTGTCTTTTCCTTACAACAACTCTGGATTCTAGTTATCAGATGAGTTGCAGTATCTTTGATTGGAGAGCAGCATTAGAAAGCAAGATCTAGGTTTTAAGAGTTTCCATTGCTTCTTGAGTTTCATTGTATTTATGTCCTTTGAGCAGACATCAACAGGAAATATATGTATGTATACTCATGCATACAAACACATCTATATTTATTTCCATATAATTCCTTCTGTCTGCATATATACTAAGAGGGCATTAGTGTATCATACCTCAGATTTTAATCCAGTGCCACACCTTCATGTAACTTTTCTCATTTTTTTATTTGTAACCATTTCCTTTGACAATAATGAATCTTACTCTTATTATCTACAATATATTTACTTATGTGTTCAACCCCAAAATACATGCAGAGTAACACTGCAATCCCTAAATAGTAACCATGTAAGAAAATATACTCAGTATGTAGAGTACATTTCTTCTGAACAGCAATTTTTTTGGTCTCTATATTTTGTATTGAAATACCCTCTTCCAAAATTACTTAGGTTGTATTTTCCTAATTCCTCTCCGTTTGATTATGTTATTTGTCTATAATATAATAAAGGACATTTGCAGTAGTTTGCCTTCAATTTTAGGAACATCTCCAAAGTTCTGTTTGATTTTTTGCCAGAGTTTGCACTAATTAGTATTTTACTCTATATCATGAAGAATTCTGTGAACTTGGACAAATGAATAGTCATGTGTCTGCCACCATGTAATGACGCAGAACAATTTTACCACCCTCCTTTCCTTTGTTGTATCTTTTTAGTTTAGGTGCCACAGGCTTTGTTTATTTTTGTTTGTTTATTTTTTTAAAATCCATTCACCTCTTGAAGGACATTTAAGTCAATTCCAGTTTTTGGAGATCATGTATAAAGCTGCCATAAATGCCTGCATACAGGTTTTCATGTCAAAATAAGTGAGTATGTTTTCTAGGCCTGCTGCAACAAAACACCACAAGCTGGGTGGCTGAAAACAATAAATTAACTCTATTAGAGTTATCAAAATCAAAGTATCAACAGGGGCATGCTTCCTTTGAAGCCTGTAGGGGTGAATCCTTCCATCTCATTTCTAGCTTCCAGTGATTTCTGGCAGTCCTTGCTATTCTTTCACTTGTAGATGCATTGCTCTGATCTCTGCTTCAGTTGTCACATGGCAGTCCTCTCCCAGTGTCTATCTTCTTATAGGGACACCAGTCGTTTTGGATTAAAAACATACCTGCTCAGGTATGACCTTATCTTAACTATTTACCTCCAAAATAACTCTATTTCTTAACAAGGCCACATTCAAGTGTACTGGATGTTAGGACTCAACTTGTATCTTTAGGACACAACTCGACCCAAAACACAAAGTTTCCTTTTTTCCTGGGTAAATGATTGGGATTTGGATTGCTGGGCGTTATTCAGTATATGTTTAATTTATAACAATCTTGTATCTTTCTACCTTGATAAACTCACTTATTACTGGGCATTTTTGTGAATTTTATGGAATTATCTAGACAATAATCAAGCCATCTGCAATTAAAGAAAACTACATTATTTCTCTCTAGCTTGTATGTTTTTATTTCTTTTTCTCACTTATTGCATGGCCAGGACTTCCAATATTATAGATTTGGATTGGTGAAAGAATACATTGCTACCTTGTTTCCAATCTTAAGGAAAAAGTGCATAATATTCCATAATTATGTATACTATTAGTAGCATTCTTTTGTAGATACTCTGTATCTGTTTAAGAATCTTCCCTTCTATTCATATTGTGCTGATAGTTTTTACAATAAATTAATTTTGAATATTGTGAAAAGTTTTTTTCTTTGTCTATTGAGATGATATATGACTTTTCTTTTTTAATCTGCCAGTATGGTAATTTACATGAAAATATTTTAAAATATGGACGCATCCTTGTATTCCTAGGTGCACTCCAGTTGATAGGGATATACTTTCCTTTTCACAAATAGCTGGAGTTACAATTATTTGTAAAGAGTTTTTATATTTGTTTATGAGGGATCTTGATCTGTAGTTTTCTTTGCTTGTAACATATGGTAGAATTTATCAGTGGCATCAATTTTTACTGGAACAGTTCTTTGTTTTTGAGAAGGTTTTTAACTGACTTTTTGGTGATATATATATGCTTGTGTGTACGCATGTGTATGTGTACATATTTATGTGGTTGTATATATATGGTTGTTTGTAAATATATATATGTGTGTGTGCGCTAAGGTTATTTATCTTTTAATATAAATTTAGTGGATTCTCTCAAGAACTTCATCTAAATGTATAGGCATAGAATTGTTCAAAGGAGCCCTATAATCTTTTTAATGTCTGTGGGATCAATATGTGTGCTCCCTTTTCACTTCTGATAATAGTAATTTTTGTCTTCTCTTTCTCTGTTTGTCCCTTGGTTTTCTCGATAGAAATTAATAAACTTTAGCAATATTTTGAAAGAATCTGCTATTGGTTTCATTATATTACTCCATTGCTTTCAATTTCACTGCTTGTGATCTAATCTTTTTATTTCCTTTTTTTTCTGTTTGCTTTGGGTTTTATTTGCTCTTTTTTTTTTTTTAACAGGAAAGAATACGCTATCTTTCTCACTACTTACAAAATACTTCAAAATTTGACTTTAGGCTTAATTTAAAAGGAAACTTCAATAATGTCCAAAAAGTGAATCATACCCATTGATAGCAAAAGAGTAATCCCTGTATCTGAAGTCCAAAAGAGTTAGGCAATTTTCTTAGTCATCACAGATAGCTATTAAAAATTACCATAGACTGGGCAGCTTATAAACAACTGATATTTATTTCTCACATTTCTAGAGGCTGGAAGTATGAGATCATGATGCCAGCATGATTGGCTTCTGACAGGAGCCCTCTTTCAGTTGCAGACTGCTGACCTTCTGTGTCCTTACAGGCAGAGGGGGCTGAGAGAGCTATCTGGGTTCCCCTTTGTAAGGGCACTAATCCCATTCATTAGGGCTATACTCATATGACTTGATGCCTATAGGCCCCACCTTCTTGTACCCACCTAATACAATTTCACTGAGATTTAGGATTTCAAATATGGGACCCACCTTCTGATACCATTTCATTGGTGTTTCAGATTTCAAATATGAATTTTGAGGGATGTAAACATTTAGTCCTCTGAAATAATACATAGTCTTAGTAATAAAATTTAAAAAATTAAGAATAATTTCTTATGAAGTTCTTAATAACTTTATGGTAGAAATTTTATTACAGATTGTTTGGGCTCCTCTAATTTTTACCACACTAGGCTCCTTAAAACAATTCTATCATCTCACTTTCAAGTCTAAATATCACATTTTCCATCATTTCTGTGCCCCATTTTTTTAAATTGACATATGGTTAGTTACTACAATTCATATAAAGGTAGATCTTGCTTCTCAAGCTTTTACGACCTCAACTACAGCAATAATATTTTGTTAAACCAGTTTATTTTTCCCACCCAAGACTTGATGAAACTGAGTTTGGGAATTTCCATCCTTTACAGAAACAGCAGGTGATTCTTACTCAGTAGGAAAAACTAATATGAGTTTAATGAATTGGGGCTAATTTACTATGTTTAATATGTGTTAGTGTTTCTCCCAAAACAAAGAAACATCCCTAAGGCTAAAATACAATGTCCTAATATTTCTTCTGGTTTTCATAGCTTTTACCATGCAGTGAGTATTAAAGAAGAGATATTATCAAATTAAAACTCAAATTGAAATCATTTTGCATTTTATGTTCAAACATTTTGGGGATCTTTTGCTTACAAAGAAAAAAGGAAATAAACAAAGAAACCCCAAAAGAAGCCTCCTGAAATGTGCAGAAGTGCATATTTTCATATGCATCTGATTTTGTTTTTATGATGTATTTTGAATGTTTGCCAAATCAAGCTATATCATATGGAAAAAATATCAACAATATCAACAACAAAAACTGCTGTATCCTCAGTGATCCTAACATATGTACAAAAAGCAATACTATTTAAAGCCACTTTTAAATGAAAAAACATCTGTGAAATCATTAAAACGTATTTTTTGATGGATACAAGTTATTTTAAAAAGTAATAATTGCCAGTATAAAAGTGAAAATCATTAGCTAAAATATTTTCATACTGAAGTAAGTAGACACCAATGGTGATACTATAAAATACAAAACCTTTTTTAAGATTTGGTTGCACCTTACGTTTTTCTTCATATATATGTAGCATTTTCACATGTAGTAAGCATGCAGTTCTTCATTGTGTATTATTGTGCTTTAAAATGTATGCAATGTTATTATCTATGCATCACAAGCATCATAAACTATAGTTTATTCACTTGTATTCCTAAAATTGTTTTCAATACTTATTATTATAAATGATAACATATTGAATATCTTAATCATCAAAGCATTTTTTAACATTCCATATTATTTAGTGCTCCCTGAAGAAAAATGAATAGGTATATAGATATATTTTTTAAAGTAAATAATTGATATGCACTTATACAATTACTAAAATCTCTATGACTAAGAACTATATATGCATATCAGAAGGCAACATTTTATGAAATTAACTATAATGGAAAAGTGGGAACATTTCTTGGTATCAAAAATTAAATTGAGCTTTTTCATTGAGCTACTGCAAGACCTTCACAGAGCCAAGCAGTAGCCAGCATTTTAATTAATACATGAAGGTTTATGGAAAATAGATGAATAAGGAAAGGTGTCAGAAAAATAATTATGTAACAAGTTTTGTTTTTTTATGCCCAGACTACACCTCAAATACTGAAACAAACAAACACACAAAAAATAAAACAAAGGAAAATAAATTATAACATAGTAACTGAAAATAACAGACTATTTTAATAGGTGGCAAATATTCGTTTAATTGTAATACAATAACAGATTTCTAACCCTTTGAACTCCTTTAAGTGGTCTCCTGTGAAACACAGGTTCCCAACCCCCAGGCCATGAACTGCTACCTGTCCATGGTCTGTTGGGAAACTGGCTGCACAGCACGAGGTGAGGGCAGGCGAGCCAGCCTTACTGTCTGAGCTCCGCCTCCTCTCATATCCGTGGCAGCATTAGATTGTCATAGGAGCATGAACCCTGTTGTGAACTGTATATGTGAGGGATCTAGGTACAGAGCTCCTTATGAGAATCTAATGCCAGATAATCTGAGGCAGAACAGTTTTATTCCGAAATCATTCCCCTTCACCCCACCAACCATGGAAAAATTGTCTTCCACCGAACTGGTTCCTGGTGGCAGAAAGCTTGAGGACCACTGCTATAAAAGTTTTCCCAATTTCTGAGTATCATTTCAAGTAAATAGTATTTAAATAAACCACTTGTTGTTGTTGAGACGGAGTCTTGCTGTGTCGCCCAGGCTGGAGTGCAGTGGTGCGATCTGGGCTCACTGTAAGCTCCGCCTCCCGGGTTCCCGCCATTCTCCTGTCTCACCCTCTGGAGTAGCTGGGACCACAGGCGCCGCCACCTCGCCCGGCTAATTTTGTTTTGTGTTTTTAGTAGAGACGGGGTTTCACCGTGTTAGTCAGGATGGTCTTGATCTCCCGACCTTGTGATCCGCCTGCCTCGTCCTCCCAAAGTGCTGGGATTACAGGTGTGAACCACCGCCCCCGGCCTTAAATAGGCCACATTTTGATCAGCTTTTTCAGCTCTAATTGGGGATTAAAAAAAAAAAAAATTTTTCTCTTATCTCCTTTCCCCAATTAAGAGGGAATTATAATGCACTGAATTTTAATTGGTAATTGCCTCTTTCTTGTATG
>NW_012115433.1:2506191-2514130 GCF_000951035.1 Colobus angolensis palliatus
GTGGTGGTGCATGCCTGTAGTCCCAGCCACTAGGAAGGCTGAGGTGGAAGAATCTCTTGAATCTGGGAAGCAGAGGTGGCAGTGAGCTGAGATTGCACCACTGCACTCCAGCCTAGACAACAGAGTGAGACTCCCCTTTAATAAAACAAAAAAAAAAAAAAAAGAAAGCAATTTTATTTTTAATCTAATTTATGTTTACTTTTTTATTAATGCAAAACTGACCTTACAGACATACCTGATAGGAGATTTCCTATTGTCTGGGTCTGTGGCAGACACCACGCCTACAAATGATCCTTGTGGGGTTTCTTCAAAAATTTCAAATATGTAATAAGGAAGGAGGAAAAGAGGAGGCTCATCAACATCTTCCACCTGGATCTTAATGAAAGTGGTGGAAGCTTCAGTGTGGTATTTCATGAGCTTCTCATCAACATGATGGTTTTTAACTTTTGCTCTAATACCATAGTGGTTCTGGTGCTCAAAATTCACTTTCTGCAAAGAAATACAATGTACACAGAAGAAATGGCTTTAGTAACCCAAGATACTACTTAGAAAAAAAGTTTTACCTGTTAAAGTAAGTCTCAGTGGCCATTCGGTTACATTTTTCTTTTTATGTACATGGATCTCTCTGATATAATTGTTAATCAGGCATAAAACATCTGTGTGTATATTGTCAGTTACCTATTTTAGTTTGGAGATAAAATTATACTTTTGAGGGCATAAACATCTAATGAAACTGAGAATTAATTTCCTAGTATTTAAGATATTTTCCAAAAAGTTTTCTTTTAATAGAATTAAAACAATGTTCTGCATATAATTCAAAAAGCTCTGTAATAACTATATCATCTCTAGAATCCTTTTCTCCATAAAATAGAAATTACAGGTTCTCATTTCAATTATTTAATGAGTTAAAAATTAACCAGCTACACAAAATAGGATATGTTTTAATTTTGCATCATTCTGCAAGGCAAATAATTTTAACATACCTACCTTTTTTAATATAACTATTCCTTCTTGAGTTTCATGATTAGTAATAATGTCAAATGTCTGTGAATCATCCTCTTCAATGCTATAGTCCATTTCTGCATTCTCTCCTATGTCATTATCATATGCCATGATTGTTCCTATAGAAGTCCCAGTGGGTGCAGCTTCAGAGACTGTCAGGCGGTATAAACCTTTAAAAACAAAATTTGAGATATTTTGGATAAATACGTAACATGGAAAACTTGCAATTATAGCATTCTTTATTTATGATCTCTAGGGAATCCCATACCTACCTTTCCCAGTTACTTGTTCTTAATCTTTCTTTTTTCTTTCTCTTTTTTCTTTTTTTTCTTCCTTCCTTCCTTCCTTCCTTCCTTCCTTCCTTCCCTTTCCTTCCCTGTTTCCTTCCTTCCTTCCCTCCTTCCTTCTACCTTCCTCTCTCTCTGCCCCCATATATAGTCTCTTTCCCTTTTTTTTGAAATAGAAATACTTTCTAATATCTCATTTGAGCATCTATCATCATCTCTCAAATATATCTTAGGAAAGTCTATCACCAATATTACTTCTATTTACATGTATGTCTCCTCAGTGTTCATGTTTTATTTTTTATTGTAATCTTCAACCATACTAAATTAAATTAGACAGAAATAACTTTAAATTTTACTCTAACATTCCTGATACCTGAAGTTACTGAATGAATATACATGTGGAATAAAGGTGCAAGAGTCTGCATGCAAATAGCTGAGTTCCAAGAAAAACAGTTTGATTCTGAGAGCTTCTGAGGGTCTGAGCCTGCATTACATGAGCCATAGAGGAAATGCAAGGACACACAGATTGAAAAGAGTTGGTAAATGAATGTAATAGAAAAAATATTTTGTAGTCAAAGATGATTTAGTTGATTTGGTCCTGAGAAAATAATTGCAGATGTATTTTAAAAACATAAATATAACTATAAATTGCTGGGATTTTTTAAATTTTATTTTTCAGGAGTAACTTGAATACAACTGATATAGAACTACACTATTTTTAAATTATTATTTGCAATTGCATTTTCATCCATGTCAATATATGACATTATTCGTGTCAAGCGGCATCAGCAAACATGCAATATTTAAAAAAAATGAAACTCCTTAGAATTCTAAAAAAGATGCACATATAATAAAATTCTTCTTTAAAGGGATTCCTATTTCCTTTAGAAGCATGGAGGAGGCAGTCACTTCAAAGATTGCACTTGAGACTTTAATTTTTAAGTGGGATAAATGTTATTTTTAAAGTGTTAATATTTTACTACATTTTAGAGCAGATGTTGAAGATTGACTGTAGTACTGCTTTTTACATTATAGAAAAATTAAAAGAATTGTCTATGCTATTGGAAAATTAAAAATCACTGACATTAATCTGCAGAAAACAATGACATTGCCATGAACATGAAAGCGAATGTTTAAAACTTAAATGTTATTGAGTTGATATTAAACTATTGGCCTTCAAAATGAAAAAGAACTGAAGTATTTTCCTCAGTCAATATTTTGTCTATACAATTTTCCATACTTTCAAAAATTATTTTTTGAACACAATTTTTACAAGGCCGTGTCCTAGAGGCTGGGGCTAGAACAGGTGACTATATATATATATATATAAGCTGCCACCATCAGCTCATAATTTTGATGATAAAACAGACAATAAATAAGAGCTACTGGTATATATGAAGGTAGTATTCTGATGGAATAGTTTAAAATTAATGATAAGGTGTAAAGTATTCACTGTAGATTTGACTTTTGGGTAAGAATTGAAGAAAGGAAATGAATATCTGGGGAAAAATAATTTCAAGAAGAGGAAAAGCCAACGAGTCTGGAGTGTTCTGGGAAAAGAGAGGAGGACAGTTGCCTGATGTTGGCTTCTTAGTAAGCAAAGGGGCAGATAGAAACACTAAGGTTTCAAGAGGTGATGAGACAGGACTGGACAATGGCAGATTACTTCAGACCATTAGGACTATTTAGGTGATACTAAACCCAAGGACTTTTATATCTGTGAGGGAGATGGGAAGACCTTCAAGTGATATGATCAGATGTGCATTTTATCAAGATTATAAAGCTGTGATGAAAATAAACTAAAGGAGAACAATAGTGTAAGCAGAGAGACTAGATGAGAGCCTATTGCACTAATAGAGACAAAATAAGATGGTGGCATGAGCCAAGGTGCTAGAGATGTAGTTGGTGAGAAGTGTTCATGTTTTGGATATTTTCTAAGGCAGAGACAACAGCATCTGCAGATAATTAAATTTCACTCTGAGAAAAAGAAACGTAGCTTCAATTCTTTATGCAGGGAAGGAAGAGGGTATGTGTGTGGGTGTGTATGTGTATGTGTGTGTTGTGTGTATGTGCATTTGCTCACAGAATGTTGAAAGACAGGAGCTATCAGAATTGTGGAGGTCATCAATTCAGACTGTGAAGTTTGTGGCAATTTATTACAGCAGGAATAGAAACCAACACATTATTCTTTCATTTATATTTAACTTTCAACATGAATTAGAATAATCATACCAGAACAATTGGCAAATTTATTTTATATAATTTCAGTGTTAATGTAGTATTTTTAGAATGAAAACAATAAAATCTACTTATATTTAACACACTTATATTTATGTTATAATGAAGATTTAGAATACTTTTTACTTACTTTCTTTAAATATAGGTTTATTGTCATTAACATCTGAAAGTTTAATTAACACACTCGTTGTTCCAGACAACGCTCCTGGCTGACCAATCATGTCCTTGGCTTGAATGATTACCCAATACTCATCTTGCAGTTCTCTATCCATTTTAGAAGATATTCTTATGACTCCTTTAAAAATGTAATAAAATTCCAATTATTTCATTATTAATCATGATAAAGTTCTAGTTAGTTTCTTAACCATTGCACTATACATTATTTTGCTATATGTTGAACCACTACAATGTGACAGAGACTTCCCTGGAGAAAAATAATAATAATAAATTAAATGTCAACACTGCCTGGAGTCTAGAGTGATCATCACAATACTAGGAACACTGGTAGGCCCTTAATAAAATACTATGCTAAGATAATCCACAGGTAGAATAAAAGAATATCTTGTTTTTTACTTTAAACAATTTTCTGCTATCTTCTCTAACATAATATCGGCTTGCTACAATTAACTTTTTCCCCGAAACTCTGAAGTTAGTATATTATTGATAAATTTGTAAATTACAATACCAAATTTAGGAAATAAGTATCATGCTCTTATTATTTTGAAGTCTGCTTAGAATTATGAGATCTGAAGAAAACCTGGTTGTTGACCCACAGTTATTTTATATGTGTGTGTGTGTCTGTTTGTGTGTGTGTATATACACGTATATGATATATTCAAACTCAAGATAATGATAAATATTGCAATAAATGCTTAACTTCTATAAGATTATTTAGTATGAATTAATTATCACTGAGAAGAACCTAAGAAAGTCTTAAGGCAGGTTCATAGGAGATGGCTCAACATTTCTAAAGATTTGGGAAACACATAGACATTCACAAAAAATAGATAATAGCCAATACCCAAATATATCACGGACAAACTATTCAATAAAAATTGTGATATTCATGGACATAGAGATGGAAACAATAGACACTCAGGTCTACTAGAGAGGGGAAGGAAGGAGGGAGGGAGATAGTTGAAAAACTTCTGATCGGGTAGTATGTTCACTACCTGTCTGTGATGGGATCATTAGTACCCCAACCCTCAGCATCACAGAATTTACCCAAATAACAAACTTGCACATTTACTCCCTGAGTCTAAAATAAAAGTAAATAAAAAAAAAACAAGGAATTTGTGAAAAAAAAATTGACATATGAGTATAAAAGGCACACCTGATTTCAAAGACTGAGTACAAAAAATGTGAACTATCTCCACAGTTCTGTATTGATTATTTGTTGCAATGGTAGTATTTTTGATATATTGGATTAAATTTAATGTAATATAATTGTTTGAAAAAATTGTTATATGTATTTTTAAAAAATAAATGAGACCATAACACGAGGGGATTTTAGTTGCGGACTGAAGTGTTTCACACATGTAACCAATTATCTGAATCCCAGTGGAAAGCATTTAATATGTTGCGCAAGTGCTGCTCGCATCTCCCTGTATGTGACTCAAGGGAGAGGGACGTAGGAGTCTTTGTTCCCCATTAACTGCGCCTACTTAGCTTTCAACTTTTCCTCTCAGCCTTTAGACTGAGTAAAGAATATGTATTTCTGGATCTTATGCACTTCAGAACTTATGCTTTCAGTAATTTGATCCATGTTTGTTGCTGTCCATACCAACTCTTCTCCAGCAATGCAAGTTATAGTGTAGCTAACCTACGCAGTATATTTAAAAAGTCAGTGTGCAAAGTGGAAAGAAAACATGGTCACGAAGGCCCGGTATGCCCTAGCATGTGTTTGTACTCTAGACACCTCCCTTTCTTCTCTCTGCTGTGTTTCTCCACACTGGCGTCCTGTTATTCTAAGAGTTTCAACTCTTTCCCACCTCAGGAATTTCCCTAATTTTTCCCATGCCGTGGAATCATCTCCCGCTTTCCCTTCCTTGTCTACAGGCTCAGCCAAAATTCTGATTTCAATGCATTCTGCCTTGACCACAAAATATAAAGTCAGCCTCACTTGTTTTCTCCCACTGGAACTTTTTGGTTTTACTTCATAATTACCCACAGTGGAGTGTATGTGTGTATCACTATTCATGTTTCATAGCTATCTGTAAGTTCCAAGAAAGAAGAGCCCATGAGTGTATCTTGTTTTTGTTACTATTATATGTCATTTTAAATTTTGCAACTTTGTACCTTTATAAATCTAGCAAGTTGTATAACACTTGGTACATATTCAGCCTTTTGAGACATGAATGTGGGAGGGAATTAAAGTCTAATGTTTTGAAGCATTCCTTGCATATAATACAATAATTTTCCTTCCATGCATCTGAAAAAATAAAGGCCATGTACATTCTTGAGAGAATTAAGAACACAGTCACTCAAATAATATTTTTTAGGATCAGATTCTCTGAAGAAACCTTAACTGAAAAAGGCTGAGACATTCAGTATTTACTGAGTGAATAAATAAGAAATGTTTAAAGATTGAACAAAATACTTTAATTCTTTAAGGGTTTTGATATAAGCTGGAAATAATATTTTCCTTGTATTAAAAACCATAGAATTTTACTTCTTTGGCACTTCTCACATTCTTGGATGATTAGTTATATACTTTTTTTTTAAATCAATGGAGACTATAAACCCCTAAAGGAAAAAAAAATTATATGGGCCTAATATTTGTTTTGAACACAACAATTAATATTTGTTTAATGAATTAGGGTCATATGATTATTTAAAGAAAAGATAAAAGCCTGTGGTCTACTTATTTTATATTTAATTGATTAATGCAAATTGGTAAAGCAATGCAGAAAAGGAATCAAATATTGTATTCATGTAAATCAGAAATACATAAAATACAGAATTATTTTTAGGTGAATGTCTCATAACAATTTTTACCCTTAGCCTCATACTCAGACTTAATCTCAGTCATTCTGTAGGGGTATGCAGCTGTATTTCATTGTGGTTTTAGTTTGTATTCCCTGATGACTAATGAGGCTGAGCATTTTTAATATGCTTACTGGCTTTTGTATATTGTTCTTTGTCAATTGCTTATAAAAGCCTTTTCCCTCTATTTCTAAATTGTGTTGCTTGTCTCTTTTTCTAATTCACTTAAAGGAATCCTTACATATGATTTATACCACATATGCAAGTAATCTGTGCTACGGACATGGAAAATCCAATTTCCTAACCTTAGAAATATCAGCTAAAAGACTAAAAGTAATTAAATGCTTAGGAATTGCAATCTTTTTATGTATTGGCATATCAGGTCTACTGTGAAACATGTTTCTAAGCAGATAATTTTTGCTGACAATTGCCTTCTTTAGAATCATGTTAAACTTTGCTTATTTCATTCACAAATACCTGTTGTTGGTTCAACAGAAAAATATGGCTGGCCTTGTAATAAGCTGTAGAGGAGACGAGCATTATTACCACTTGAAGGGTCATCAGCATCACTTGCTGTCACCTGGATGACTAATGTTCCTAAAGAGAACATAATACAGTAAATTAAGACTGTGGTCTTATTCACGATGAATTCAGTTCTATGAAGTGGTCTGTCTTTACCAAGCAAGACGTTGTTACAAAATGAAAGCTCAATTCACCTCCTTGTTCTTAATTATAAAAGTAATGTATTTTTTTGTTGTTTTTTATTTTTTTTTCAGGCAAAAGAATATAACTTTTAATATAAAATATTCCTAATCCCCATATGCAATATGGAATTTTCAACATATAGATTGGTGGCCTAATAAAATGTAGCTATTAAACAATTCACTGTAATGTGTAATTTGTAAATCATAAACTTTTCCAAGGTGTATTATTAGTGGAGAAATTAAAAGGAACTTGGAAATGCTTTTCACCAAAAAATATAGTGTAGCATGTACCTTAAACAAATTGAAGAAGGTTGATAAATATTTACAACGATTACTGAATTGAGCTTGAAAGAGGATCTAGATGAGGATGAGGATAGGCATGATTATTTAGCTCCTTTAATTCTCTTCTCTAATATACCTACTTGCTTTGATGAATTTTTTAAAAAGCAAAGTAAAAACTTGCAGATATTGATAACAAAAGCATTCTCATTAAAATTCAGTAACAAGAAATGAAATCATATGGAATAATTATTTATACATTTAAAATTAGTGCTCAGATTTTTGTTGTTGTTGTTGTTGTTTTTGAGACGGAGTCTCACTCTTTCGCCCAGGCTGGAGTGCAGTGACCAGAACTCAGCTCACTGCAAGCTCCGCCTCCTGGGTTTACGCCATTCTCCTGCCTCAGCCTCCCAAGTAGCGGGGACTACAGGCGCCCGCCACCTT
>NW_012115433.1:2514555-2552915 GCF_000951035.1 Colobus angolensis palliatus
AAAATCAAATAGCTTCTGTGGTTTTGTTTACAGCTGGCATCATGAATTTTCTCATCACAGCCCAATTTTATAAACTGATACACTCTAATAGGAATCCATTCTATACTTCACTAACATGAAGCTTTCACTGTGGTCCTAAATAGTACGTATGCTTTGCTGTTTTGTCTTAACATTTTATAATGCTGTTTAACATTTGTTTTAATATCATACAACATATTTTATTGAAGAAGAATTTCTTCTTATTCATATAATTTAATGGGTAATACTTTTATTTGATTCAAAATCAAGAACAATAAAATGCATGAGAAGAAAACTCTTTGCCTCTCTTTTCCGAAACGTATTCAATTCCTTCAACCACTGGACTCGTAGACACTTACTAGTTTCAGATATTTTAAAGTGAATTTATTTAGTAATTTTGAAAAGTTGTTCCAACAAAATAGTTCATAGAGACCATCACTTTCATTGATCTATATTTGGCAAGACTTGTTCCTTTAACTATCCTTCTATGCACTGATCCACTTACTTCTGCCACATTTCCTCATTATAATCCTCTATCATTTCTTTCCATAAGGGGTTCCCATGCCTGGTTTCTAGATATATTTCCTATCTTTGGTTTCAGACACCGTCATCAAAACCATAACATTTTTAGAGTTGACTAAAATACATTTTAGAAATATAAGTCTTTAGAGCCCTTAAGCTAGTACTATACAAATGAGAACAAAGAAGTCCAGAAAATGCAATGACTCACAAAAGATGACCTCACACTTTGATGAAAGAAATATGTCATACAGTGAGGTTCTTTTTTCCAGTCCAGTTTTTTAGCACACTTTTTCTATAAAATAAATTTTATTAGATATATTCAAGGTATGCAATATGTTATGCATATAGATATTAATATGGTTACTATAGTGAAGCAAATTATATCCATCATCTCACAAAGTTACTCATTTTTGTGTGTGCATGGAAAGAGCAAGTATTATCTACTCACCCATCGCAAATCTCAAATATAATACAATATTATAAACTATAGTCCTCATGTTGTACATTAGATCTCTAGATTTGTTTATCTTACATATCTGTTACTTTGTATTCTTTGACTTACATCTCTCCATTTCCTCCCTCCTCATACCCCCGACGTGTTATTTTATTTTCTATCTTTGTACATTGAACTTTTTTAAAGATTCCACATATAAGTAAGATCATGCAATATTTTTATTCTGAGTCTGGCTTATTTCACTTAGCATAATGTCCCCCAGACTCATCCATGTTGTGGCAAATGGCAAGATTTTCTTCTTTGACAATACTTAATAATATTCCTTTATAAATATATAACACAGTTTCTTTATTTATTCCTCTATCTGATACGGGATTTATTTAAAAGAACTCATACAACTCAATAGCAAAAAGTCAAATAACCAGATTAAATAATTGGCAAAGAACCAGAATAGCCATATCTCCAATGAAGACACATACAAATAAATGGCCAATGGTTATATGAATGGGTTCTCAACATCACTAGTCATCATGAAAACACAAATAAAAACCACTATGAAATATCACTTCACACTTCTTAGGATGTTTATTATTAAAAAGACAAGAGATGGCAAGTGTTGGTGAGAGTATAGAGAAAAGGGAACACTTGTGCACTGTAGGTGAGAATGTAGATTCATGTAGCCATAATGGAAAACAATATGGAGGTTCCTAAAGAAATTAACAATAGAACTATTATATCACCCAGCAATCCCACTACTGGGTATTTATTTAAAGAAAATGAAATACACCACTAGTAAATATATCTGCACTCCCATGTTCACTGCAGACTTATTCACAATAGCAAAGACATGGAAAAACCTCTCATTTCTCTTGATTTCCCTTTGTATCTGATGCCAATGTGTACTCCTTACACATACCTGGATTATTGTGCCTGCTCAATAACCTACTGTACACCTGTTCTCTCAGGTCTCCTCTTGATCTGACCCATAGAGAGTACAGAGGCAGTGACATGCCAGAGCAGATGAACATTTTTTACTGATGCTTCATTTACTTGTAACCAAAAGATACTTCTTCAATATTTTTCTCTTGTTCTCTGCTAAGTGGGGAATCTAATGTAGCCTGTTAATAGATTACACAAAATAATTTCTCTGAGTGTGTAGAAAATCTAATAGGTCAAAGTCTTAGAAATTTTAGTGGATAAAAACTGTGATATTATAAATATTCAGAATACCACTGGCATATGAAATTGATGGGGATTTTAATTTCTGGGGAAATATTTACTATTCTTTCTTATGAAACTTGTGGCATTTTAAAAGAACCAAGGCTATGGAAATGGATTAACTCAACAATGTTTTAGAAATGTTTACTTTTTGGTAAGGACTATCAGTGAGTATTAAGTGATTCACTCCTTACATTTGTGTGTGTGAGAAGATGTTTATGTGTATATAGAGGCATATACATATATATATATATATATACACACACACACACAGGTAGATCTAAGTAATTGTGTGTGTGTGTGTGTATGCACATTTACTGAAAAGGTTCCCTGATGTTTAGCTTTGCCACTTTCTCATGAAAGGTTTCCCTATATTTGTATAATCTTATCTCTGATTCTCTAGTTGGCTCCACTAGCTATTCATTGCTGTAGGGCAAATATTATTCTCTGAACTACAGTAGTTTTGTCCTAGGCCTTTGCTCCTTATTAGAGCAACTCCTGTAGGTATTCTTCAATAAAATTGCCTTGCAGAGATTGCAGCATTCAGAGATCGCACCATTGCACTCCAGCCTGGCCGACAGACATAAATCTGTAACTAATTATATATCTGTATCTAATACATATATATGTGTGTGTATATATGTATTTGCCCTCTTCATTTATGTATAATATATAATTTATAAATTATATATTACATATAATTGTTTTTTGCTTTATATATTATATATAATTGATAATCCTTACCAAAGGACTTTGCTACATATATTAGATATAAGTTAGATAGATATAAATTAGATATACTTTGCTATATATAATTAGATATATTATATATATATATATATATATATACACACACACATTAAGAGGGCAAATATATGCAGCAGTATTTCCAAATATTTAATGCTTGTAGTTTTTCTCTTAATTTTTACTCAGGCCTTGGAAATGTTGGCTGTAAAATTTAGATGAATCTTAGCAATGGTTGATTTTTACAGGACCTAATTATCTTCGCTTTATTTTATTTAGCTATTTCCTACTTTCTTTTTCCTCTTTCAGTTATTATTGACACCATGATTTATAAAATACAGTTTAAGCAATTTTAAATCCTCTTAGTTTCTATTTTTTAAGAGAATTAAGCTTGTATGTTTTCCTAATCAGTAACTTATATTCTGCAGAAATCCTCAAGAAATAGTCAAGTAACATAAATTGATCATAATAATAATTAAATATAAAAGCAAGACAGCAATATAAAAATATTTAACACAATAGTAAATATTTATATTTTTATGAAGACTGGTTATTTGTAAGCAAATCAATTTGTACATTCACCTGTAGTTAGGAATTAGATTATAGTCCACATAAAATTGAAAACATTACTGTGAAACCAATAAAGTGTCTTTCAGTGGAAATGATCAATTGTCTTATAGTGCTCGTTTCCTAGTTAAATATAGGTTAACCAATACTTGTTGGTTTAGACAACGAATGTTTAATTCCTACATAATTTTTATAAGAACATACGTAAGCATTTCAGTATTTGTCTGTAATATCAGCACTGTGTCATGTTTGAGTCATAATGAATACCACCACAATGCTCTTTTCAAGTACTGGAGGATTTCTAGGCTTACGTAATTACTTCCGTTCATGTCCTGATTACTGTTTACTGTCAGAATCACTGACTCTGGTTGATGAGAAATGTGGCTCCCATCCCTGGTCATCCCATTTCCTAAAAACAACCCACTCATCACTATGAATTGCTGTTGTGCTCTAAAATATTATGGCTACTATTCTACATAAGAATCATTGCTTATAAAGGCCATATCTGTATCCTCTTGAAACTTTTAAAATCGTATTTCCATGGAAAATATATTTCAATTTTTTATATATGTAAGGAGAAAAATTTACAAAAACATATAAAGTACATCTAAAAATCCACTTCCATTTGCAATAAAAACTTTTTAAAATTAAGAATGAAAGGAAATGTTTTGAATCTGATAATGAATGCTTTTAAGCCTTGACAGTAATTATACTTAATTGTGAAGTGTTAAAACTTTTCCTCTGCAATAATAAAAGGAAAAAAATGTTTTTCTGTCACTATTATTTTTTTTCAGCATTGTACTGAACTTCCTAGACAATGTAATGAGGCAATACCATGCATTTCTAACACATTTATAGACAGGTAGATAAATAAATATTGGAAAAGAATAAATAAAATTAAATAATTAAAGTCAATAATATGTTTTGGTAGAAAATCAAATAAAATATGCATATAATTGCAGAAAAATATTAAATTCATAAATTTAACAAGTCAACAGGGACACAAAGGATATATAAAAGTGAATTTTTAAAATATATGAATATATATATATACATGCTGGTATATACATTCATGAAACTTATTTTAGTTAAATATATAATATATATGAAAAGAAATAAAATATTCAGGAATATTTAAACAAAAATCACAACCTCTGTAAAACAACTAAAGATAAATTAATGGCACAAGTAAACAGATGAAAATACTGGATTTAGGAATTAGATGACTACTTAAAAATAAAAAAGATACACAGCTTAAAAGCTGTCTCAATCAAAATCCTAGTAGATTGTATAAATGGTTAACTTGGAAAAACAATTAAAAAATAAATAAAATTTGTATGGAAAAACAAGGACCAAGCATGGCCAAGGCATTTTATGTTTGTCTGTTTACTATGTTTTGTTTTTGTCTTTGTTTTTTGAGAGGAAATCTCACTCTGTCGCCCTGGCTGGAGTACAATGGCGTGGTCTCTGAATACTGCAACTTCTGCAAGGCAATTTTATTGAAGAAGAATACCTACAGGAGTTGCACTAATAAGGAGCAACGCCTAGGACAAAACTACAGTAGTTCAGACAATAATATTTGCCCTGGAGCAACGAATAGCTAGTAGAGTCAACTAGAGAATCAGAGATAAGATTATACAAATATAGGGAACCCTTTCATGAGAAGGTGGCAGAGATGGACATCAGGGAAACTTTTCAGTAAATTCTGTAGGGTCAGTTTGATATCTCCATTTATCTGTCCATCTATCTAACACCAATTTTGGGATATAAAATTTGGCACCTGCTTTTTTTTTTTTTTTTTGAGACGGAGTCTCACTCTGTCACCCGGGCTGGAGTGCAGTGGCAGATCTCAGCTCACTGCAAGCTCCGCCTCCCGGGTTCCCGCCATTCTCCTGCCTCAGCCTCCGGAGTAGCTGGGACTACAGGCGCCCGCCACCTCGCCCGGCTAGTTTTTTGTATTTTTTAGTAGAGACGGGGTTTCACACTGTTAGCCAGGATGGTCTCGATCTCCTGACCTCGTGATCCGCCCGTCTCGGCCTCCCAAAGTGCTGGGATTACAGGCTTGAGCCACCGCGCCCGGCCTGGCACCTGCTTTAAACCATTCACATATATCAGTTTAAAACAGATTGTAGATCCAAATGTGAAAGGTAAATAATAAGAAACATAAGAATATGAATATTAGAATAATAAAACTTTCAGAAAAAAAGAAAAATAGAGGGGGAAAAGCAAAAATTTCAGAATCAGGGCAAATATATGTATATAATATTTATGGAAAACATATATTTAGGCTGGGCGAATTTTATATTTTTCCTCAATGCCCAAATCTCGTTTTCAATTTGTTAAACATATTTTTTGTTCCTCTTCCCAGGATGGATTGATTTTTCTTACTCTACTGAAGTAGGGTAGCATATTTAGGGTGCATTATCTGATAAGAACGTGAAGCATGGTACAGGTCATTTATTTCTAACCTCTTTGCCACTCTTCATTTGATGAACATTTTATTCTGATAGCATTAATACTTGTAGAGTGAATCTCACTACATTAGTGAATCAAAAATGAAATTCTCCATTTTATACTAGAATAGGTATTTCTAACAAAAGACAAATAATGTATACATGCACATTAATAAAATCTTTTTAGAAAAGATTTTAACATTAAATATAGAACCAGAAGAATATTCTTCATCAGTATTTACATCATTTAATGAGTTTCTTAGTTTAACTATTTTATCATACAGTGCCTTATGTTATCCCTTGTCCTTCTTTCAGATTTAACTAAGTCTTAAGAGAAGTTTATTTTTTGCTCATTTGTCTGACACATTGTTTCTCACATGCCATGGAAGAAGCTACAAGTACAAAGCAAATGCTTGCAAAATTCACTCTGGCTTATTTTAATTACTTAATAATAGTCATTTTGAAAAACAGAAAGTCCGGGACAAATGATTCTAGGACATGATGACAGAAAAATAGGAGTGAAGCAGAACTGTCTTGGGTAAAACTGGAGATCTGATCACTCAGTCTACCTTAAAACAACAGTGACAATATAAAATGACCACTAGGATAGCACACAAAATGGAAATAATGTAGCACGAATTGTGTACATTGAATTGCCACAGCCTTAAGTCCTATTATTTCCCCCCAATACACCATCCGGTAAGCAGAATTGGGTAACTATCAAATGATGGGAACTCTGAAAAGTTTAAATTAATGAGATCCTTGTAATAAAATTAGCAACGAATGCAAACAGAGAGTGAGAAAATGCTTTTCTAGGGGAATGAAGGGTCCAAAGTTCAGCATGCAACCCTGAGTGGGGTCACTGTGGCTGGATCAGAGGTGGCAGTGGAATTTGGAAATGGACTTGTAGTTTGTATCCATTCTAAGTGAAAAAAAGTGTACTTAGAAAAAAAAAATTCTCTTAGAATTGTATTTTAATTAGAGTAGCATATCAGTTCACTTATTCTGATAACTAACATACAAATATAATTATTACTGTAATCATCTTGGGTTCCATTATTGTGTGGATAGTTGACATTGTTTGTATTACTCTGGAGAGACTTTTCATGATTGCAAATTTAAAACATTAATTATGTATTTCTAGCTAGTTTCCGAATCTTGGCAACTTTTCATTGCAAAAGGTCTTTATAAAAATAAGTTCAACACAGTATTTGGCTTTGCTTATTTTATCAGTCACATTCTTTGCAGAAACTTATTGTAATATAGGTCAGTGGTCATTCACATTTTGGGCACCAGGGACCAGTTTCGTGGAAGACAATTTTTCCATGGTCAGAGTGGGGAGTGAGCATGGGGATGGTCTGGGGATGGTTAAAGTGCATTACAGTTATTGTGCACTTTATTTCTACTATTACTACATTGTAATACATAACAAAATAACTACACAACTCACCGTAATGAGGAATCAGTGGGGGACCCTGAGCTAGGTTTCCTGCAGCTAGATAGTCTCACCTGGCGGCGATGGGAGACAGTGACAGATCATTAAGCATTAGATTTTCATAAGGAACATTCAACCTCGCTTCCTCACCTGTGCAGTTCACAATAGGGTTTGTACTCCTATGAAAATCTAATCCCGCCGCTGATCTGACAGGAGACGGAGCTAGGGTGGTAATGCAAGCCACGGGAGCGGCTGTAAATACAAATAGGGCTTAGCTCTTTTCCCTCCTACTCACCTCCTGCTGTGCAGCCCGGTTCCTAAGAGGCCACGGACAGGCCGGGCGCGGTGGCTCAAGCCTGTAATCCCAGCACTTTGGGAGGCCGAGACGGGCGGATCACGAGGTCAGGAGATCGAGACCATCCTGGCTAACACGGTGAAACCCCGTCTCTACTAAAAAAAAAAAACTACAAAAAACTAGCCGGGCGAGGTAGCGGCGCCTGTAGTCCCAGCTACCCGGGAGGCTGAGGCAGGAGAATGGCGTGAACCCCGGGAGGCGGAGCTTGCAGTGAGCTGAGATCCGGCCACAGCACTCCAGCCCGGGTGACAGAGCGAGACTCCGTCTCAAAAAAAAAAAAAAAAAAAAAAGGCCACGGACAAGTACCAGTCCGTGGCCTGGTTGTTGGGGACCACTGACGTAGGTGACACAGGACGTAAACTTGTACCACATACTTGAAAGGAAAGTGTTAGTTTGGTCGTCTCTAGAAATTGCATTTACTGGTATATTTTTCATTTTTATGACAGAAAATTTTAGTGTGATAATAGCATCTTAACAGAAGATAATTTTTTGTGCGTGTGAAATGAAGCATTCTTGTAATGTTTCAAGGTGCTAACCTGTACAAAACTACATAGAAAATTTAAAGATTGAGAGCATTAATGAAAGCATCCATAATAATTTATCCAAACATCAGATGTATTCTGCCATCAGTGAGTAAAACCTGAGGTAAAGGTAGTGTAACTCTGTCTCTGCTGAGTTATGTAAATTTTATTATTAACCAGGAGTTATCCTGAGGAATTAACTATTCTCATGCAGATGTTTAACATGGCTTACAAATCTTTATTGAACGATGTCCTCCCCTGTGTCACATAGAATGCTTTATCCACTGGTGATTACAGGAGGCATATAAACAAAAACTCATAAAAAGTGAAAAATTTTCACATGCAGACTAATTTAGATATTATGTAGGCAATACAGAAATTAGCAACCTGTGGCAAGGGCATTTTATAATTAAAGCTTACATTTATTATGGAATGCTAAAGTACAGTTGCCACAGTATAGTATAGTGTTTGAATGCCAAGATTTCAGCTGTAGATTTCAAAATGACATTTACTTTAGTATGTTATATTTTATTGGCTTTGAATTCAATAGTAAGAAGACTAACCGTTCTTTTCTTACAATGTAGATAAAAATTTAATGGGAAAGCTATTTTTACATCCAGTTTTAGTACAAGTATACTTTGATTAATCTGAAACAAATTTATTGAGATATTGGGTTGTAAAATTGTCAACTGTAAAGCAATGCAGATCAAATAATATTATAGTGATCCACATTCTGCATCTATAATTTCTGCAACAATAAAACAGGTATAAGATGAATGAGGTGATCAAGTGATCAAATACATGACATAATAATTTTATAAGTGTATCTGCTCACTGCTTCACATTGGGAACTAATTTTATAAGGATAATTATTTTTCTACCAGTACCGACTGACCCATTCTTGCTGCATGTGTACTTGAGTTGCAATTACTCTACAACAGACAATATTTTCCCACTTGTCATCTTAACTGGGCAAAGCATTCTTCAAATTTTTTATTTTTCTGTTCATAGTCACCTAAAAACTAGGTCATTTTTATTATTTTTATGCTGTATTTTTGACACCTCTACTTTTTATAATCTGAGTTCATGGAATTTAAGTAAAACAAATTAGACTGTGTTTAAGAAATCAAATAATAATATATTCAGAAGAATAAGAAGAGAAATTCATCCCAGTCTCAATCATGTTCAACACATGTGCCCAAAGGCAAGAGATTTATAGAATCTAATTTTCAAATGTGATAAATTTTAAAAATTAGTGATTTTTATTTTCCTGAGAATTAACTGAAATTAAATTTGTATAGATTTCAAACACAAAGATTAAGGTGAATTTAATATTTCTATAAAAGTTCTCCTTTATGACATACTGATGATGAAGAATATTAAATTTTCTGTATGCTCTTCCAAAAAATGCAACTTAAAATATTATATAATAATTACAGAGATCATTATAACCTACTATATTTGAATTTAAAATCTGAAATGCCATAATAAGCTTCCTTAAATAGTAAGGTAAACAGACTCTTACTCATTAATTATCCCCATTCATTTTCAAAAGCATCCGGTTTTGAAAATAAAAATAAATGGTCATTGCAAGTGTGAGGAATGTTGGACACTTGCTAATATTAAAATGATGCCCTAAGTGACCACAGCTATGAAAAATTTGGTGGAGGATATTTATTTGGAAGAGCTCCAAAGAGAGTGGAGAGAGAATATTTTTACTAGATAATATATCCTCGCTTTTTAAGGCAGAAATATGTGAAACTAAATTTTAAAGAAGTTAGGTTTTAAATGGTCCTTTTACATTTGCACATACACAAACATATAAGCAAATAAAGTGTATTAACACTAATGATCATTCATAATGTGTACAATATTAATATTTATTTATTATGGCTGTTTTCCATGTAATGTGACTGTCTAAAGTATGTTTCACTTTTAGCAGGATTTTGTACAGAATTTGCAGAAGATAAGTTACCCAACTCTTCTTTGTCTTAACTGTTTATTAAGTAGCATATTACATGTATTTTAAATGCCCCTTCTTTTTTTTGACATTATAAGCTTTTAGGTAAAACTAACAACTATTATTGAAATGAAGATTATATACCTGATAGACTGGCTCTTCAGATACAATTTCAGAATGATTTCCCTGAATTACACATCTCCTGATATCTTCTATTTACAGTCTAAACTATTCTAATCTCTTATTTAGCATTTTTGTCCACCCAGGTACCCATTCATTTATTTATTCAAACCTTCCAAACCTCAGTCATTCTTGTGGTCTAATAAATCTTATATTTTTGCATGGCAGAAAAATAATAACTTTGCAAATCCAAAATGACAAGTGGGAAAACATAATGTTTTATCTCAATTCTACTTGAAAGTTCTAGTTTGAAAGTAACTGCATTTTAAATATAAATGCCATCAGTAAAAGCTCATCATTACTTGTAAATAAATGTGTGTTTAATAATCAACAAGTTGTTAATAATTTTCCTGATTTTTTCTCATGACATAATGAAATGGATTCCTTTCAGTAATTCAAACCAAATTCTGAGTTCAAGTGCAGATTCAAATATAGTAATAGGCAGTTCACTTCAATACAACAGAAATATGTGTAAGAAAAAGAAATAGTAAAATGTTTGCAATAGTTGTTTTTGAAGAATAAAGTAACTGGCTAGGAAATTTTGAATTAAGATCAAAATTCAAAAACTTAAGCTGTGGATATAGAAAGATAATGAAGAATTAAAGTTATATTTAGGTAATATAATCCACAGTATATATTAATTTAATACTGAGATTGAAGAAAAAAGATAAAACACATGTAATTTTATTAACTGATTTACTTACTTCACAGTCAACAAAAATGCACGAATGCTTCAGAAGGAAACCATTGCTAGAAGGTTGGCAAAGCAATAGAAATATTCCCCTATTTCCATATTATATAACATTTCTAATGGCAGCTGACCATCACTCAGTTGGCCTCTCCCTCTCATGGAAAGGTATACAAAGTGCTCATTAGTTCTTACATGATTTCATACACAGCCTGGACCCTAACTGGCATTCACACAGTATGTATTGATTACACAAATTGAAAATAAAATTTGTACGTATATCTCAAATTGCAATGCACAAAGAGATTTGTAATTGCCAGATATTGCATAGACCAAACCATCTTTTGCAATCTCTCTGAACACCTACAGTGGGGCTGCACTGATACCATGATACCAATAATTCTCTTGCGGGCTCACTACCCAACTCTGTAAAATGGCTGTTTTGTACCTCCTCTTCTCTAACTAAAATTTTACCCATGCGCTCTCAATTACTGCCTTCGTGTTATGCTTCACTGATAAAATAGAAATGTTTATTAACTGGTTTGTTATGAACAAATATGTTAATCTATAATCTGTCCCTTCTATAAGTACAATGGATTCCATGACCCTTTCTTGTTTTTTTTTTTTTTTTTCAAGAACAATTTTATAGAGGTTATATCCCTTTTATTTTGCTTCAAAAAATATTATTCTCTGGGATCATTCCCCATAGTATATAACTGTGCTGTTCATTTTCCTTTCTTAAAAAAACAATTGAATAGTTGTAAACAAGCAATAAATCCTCTTGACCTTCATCTTTTTCTACCCAGCATCTCACATTTCATTTTCTCCCTGTGGCATAACACCTTTTAGACTTGGCTTAAATCATTACTTCCTCTTATTCTTCCTTTTATGCCATACAACAGTCTTCAGCATACTGTAATAGCACAAATTAAACCACTGTACTTATCAAAAAACCAAGAGTCTTCAACTCACCAAATCAAAAGTCAACACTGCCTTAATCTTAGCCTCACAGCAGCATTCCACATGGTTAAGGGATCTCTTCTCTTGGAACATCTTTTCTCGTATCTTTCCCTTCTTCCTACAACACTCGCCAATCCCACTCATCTAATTTGCTTGCCAACTGCTTTTTGCTTAACAGTTAAGTCAGCCTGGATGCTTTTCTCTTCTCCAGCTACATTCTCTGCCAAAGGGATCTCATTCATTGTCATGCCTGACATGCGTGCTGTATGTCGATGATTCCCATGTTGATATATGCCATCCTGAGCACTCTGCTATGGATTCTCTTTTCCTCGAATGTGGCATGGATGGCCTCTTCGTATAATTCACCTCAAATATCACCTCCTAAAATGTCCCATTTCCTCCAGACAATTAATAATCATCATACCTCACCCATACATAACACTTTTATACTATACATGATCATATATTACCTCCTTTAATTAAAATAACTATTTCTTATTTGTATATAACTAAAATATGTTTCATATTAGCAGGTAACTCCTTTATCTCCTTTACGATTTTATCTATAGTTTCAAAGGAAGATTCCTAGCATTTAGGTCCATAATAAATGCTAGGAGAAGAAGAAGAGGAGGAGGAGGAAGAAGAAGAAGGAGAAGGAGAAGGAGAAGGAGAAGAAGAAGGAGCAGCAGTAGCAGCAGCTGTGGAGGAAGAAAAGGAAGAAGCAGAGGGAGGAAGGAGGAAGAGAGGGAATAAGGAGACAGAGGGGAGGGCAGTAAGGGAAAGGAGTGGAAGGAGGAGAAGGAGGAGAAGGAGGAGAAGGAGGAGGAGGAGGAGGAGGAGGATGAGGAGGAGGAGGAGACGAGGAATATGAACTGATTCTTTGCCTAGCTACCAAAACAGAGGAATTTAAACTGCTATTTACATCCAATAATAATTTGTCTTGATATATATACTACACAGGCAAATTTGTTTCTGCTGTATTTAAAGACCTATGTTCCAAACAATGTAGAAATACATCTTTAAGTTCCTACCTGGAATGTTAAAAATGAAGAATGAGGAAATTTTATGATGAAATACGTATTTTTGAAATCATTGACTAATGAATCAAGTAATGAAGTAAAGTGGTTACAAACATGTTGCCATAATTTAAAACGGCCATTATCAAATCACATTTATTTGTCACTGTTAAGTACATTTTTTAATTAAACATGCCATTATATTGTGCTACAAAAATTTTTTGAGTGAATGACTGAGAGAAGTTTTGCATAATCACAATTTCCCCTTTACTGGAAAGACATTTCTAATTTCCAAGACAGTCAACTCTTATATCTTATGTAAACCATTCTCTCCTAAATGCATTATACTTAAAATATTAACAGCAACAACACTAGGTTTTGAAAAGTATCTTCAAATAAATGCAGCCACACACAAGTGTTCAACCACTTGCTTTTGTCTTAGTGGTTTTATTTAATGGTTTTGATATATACAGTAGAATCTAATAAATGCACTTTTCCTATTTTTATATGCATATCTTGCAGGATTAGCTTATTTGCTTTTATGAAATACAAAAATATATTTTGTTTTGAAAAAGAAATTTTTGTACTTAAGAACCTAGTAAATGAACAAGCTAAAAAATTTATGAATTGCTCAAATAAAGACGTCTAAACTTCTTTTGCTCCTGTGAAGATTGAGGTATTTTAATAACATTAATGTGTAGTATCATTTTTTCAAAATTTTGATGCATAGTCTAATTTTTCAAATATTTTACTTAAACATATTTGTAGAAGGAAGTTCTAGTATAGAACCTTAAATCATCTACTTCAAAACATATCCTTGAAATTTTAAACCTGCTTTCATTGTTAATATATCTTTGATGTAAATTAATATGCAATACCTTCTGGAGACATCTCTGGTACAATGGCCTCATAAGGTTCATCTAGGAATTTTGGTTCATTGTCATTGATATCCGAAACTTTGATGACAAACTCAGACTCAGGTTCCACAGCCCTTCCAGTAGTGATGTCTATTACCTGGGCTCTTAAGGTGTAGAGGGATCGCTCCTCTCTATCAAGCTTCTGTATGGCATATATGTCACCTGTTCTTTCATCAATGATAAAAGTACTTCCAGCTCCAGCTCCCAAAAGCTTGTACTGGAAAGAATTGTTTCCATTGTCTAAATCAGATCTTAGCTGCAAATGGAAAGAGGGATCATTTAGTTTCCAAACATCTGAAATGGGCAAATCAAAATAAAGATTTTCTTTTTATATATGTTAATTATTCTCCAAGTTAATGATTTTATATTGTTTCCATATTACATTAAATGGGGTAAAATATTAAATGTCAAGATTAAAGTCTATCACCAGGGAGAGGGGAGAGTGAATAATTAGTATAAAGAACTATACAAATTTCATTATTCTTAACAGAAACAATACTAATTGGACAGTAAAGCTTCTTTTGTAAGTTATGCACAACATAGTTGGTCCAATTTTGATTTATAATCAAATAATCAGTCACTAAAACCATACTCTCAAATATTTATACTAGACTGGGTCCTAGAGACAGATAGAAAGATAATTTGCTGACATTTAAACACTGATGTTCGGTCTCTTGGCTGGAAATGCATGGAAACAAGAAAATATTAGGGTGAAAAAGAGGGTTCATTTTCAACGAATAATAATAAAATTTCAATTCAATAATAAAAATAATCTTGACTTATTATTTGTCATAAAATCTATAAATTGCTTTTTATTAGTGTTCTCAATTAATTCTCATATCAATATTATGAAATACATATTATCGATATGATCAATTTTTCTATAGAGAAGAAAAGTGAGATTTTGTTTTACAAACTTTTTTCAGAGTCACATGATCTTTGTATAGATTTAGGATTTACACCACGAGGCTATCAAATCTTCTACGAGGCTATCAAATTTCAGATTCTCCACTGACAACAACTCAGTTACATGTTCTTTAGCCTTGGGTTTTAGCTAGAAAGTATAAAACTTTCTTCTCAATCTATTCTATCTAATTATCAAATACACACTTTCAGCCTGTGCACTCATTTCTGTATTTTCAAAAGCAAAGTAAATTTGTTCATCATTCATACTGTTGAGGTATTATTTAGAATTTTTAATTTATCTGTAACAAAAAAAAAGTCTAATTCTGATATAGTTAAAATGATGGCATAGCTTTTCATATCTAAATTATTTGTGTCTAGGAGAAGTATGTCATGGTTCCCTAATTGTGAATCCATATTTTCTTGATTCACCATTTATGAAAATGCTCTTATTCAAAGTAAGAGTTCCTCTGCAAATTTACAAATATAACCATGAAATCAGTTGTAAACAAATTCATGATTTTTCTGATGGCTCAAGTTATAATTTCTTATTCTGGATAAATTAATACACTTTCAATGTGGCTGTGGAGAAAATCTAAAGGTATTAGTAACTAATTATGAATTTCAACAATGTGCTGAATATCAATGCCATGTAACGAAACAAATTGAGAAAAATAACATCCAGATTGTGTTTCTGCTAATACCTCTTTTAATTTGGTAGTTCTTAATTATTCATAAAAGAAATTCTTTATTCAATGATGTAATAAATTGAGGAAAATAATTATACAATCAAATCAATATATCAAGTGAGCAATGTATGGCTCATATTTTTTAAATGATATCATTTCAATATGGTTTGATAATTTATTTGATATTATAATGAAGATAAATTAAGTTTAGTAATAAATAAATATATTGCAAGTATATGTGCAGTGTAATTTTCAAAGACAAGTGAGATTGACATTTTTAAGACCCAGATTTAAGGGAAGACAGAAACAAAAACAAAAAAGCTTACTTGAACACCTGCCTTTTAGTGTCACAAAATGCATGTGTTAAACACATTTCAATCAAATGGCCTCTAGTATTATACAATTTTCTATACTTCTATTCAAAAAATATTTTCCTAATTAGGCTGCTACTATCAATTTGCTAAACAAACATCATTTCAAATTTTCACTTAATTGTACTTCCCAATCTTAATCATTTTTCAAACAAATGGATCAAAGAGAGTTATCTTGAACACATCAGCTAAATTGTGTATTTACTAACTCTTTTGACAAGCCCCTAAACATTCATTATTATTCTTTTTGAAATCAGTGATCTGCTTGTTTTAACTTGATGAATTTGTGTAGCAGAAAACCATTTTTCAGAGTAGTTTCATAAATATTTTTATAGAGTGGAAACATAAGCAAAACCAATCACTGTGAGAAAGGAGGTAACCAGAGATTCATGTGGGGCATAGAAACAAACAAACTAGAAAATGAGACAGCCCCAGAGGTAGCCTGTGTTCCAACTACACTGCTGCACTTCCCTACAACACCTTATTTACTAAAAGTCAACAGCTGGTTTTAGCCTGTCACCCCATTCAGTGATGGGACAGCTTATGGTGCTCTGTGCAGTCTACTGTAAAGGTATCCAGAGACTCAGTTACCGAGTCAGCACCTGACTGTGGACCTTGTTAGTGCCAACTGTGCATACTATTTACCTGCAGTTTGAGTCAAAAATAAAAGGGGATGAGAAATATTACTTATAACATGTGTGTGTGTGTGTGTGTGTGTGTGTGTTCACAATACACCCTCCTCCCTACACGTTTGGAAATACTTGCCTAAAATCCTAATCTAAGGCTTTGGTTGAATGTACTCATATACACTAGGGTGATAACATAGGTGAAGTTCTGTGGAATCCAGATACCATACTAACACTGCAGCTCTCCTGAAAGGGCTAGAAAAAGAGAGTTAATACATTTTGAGTGCTTCACCCTTTGGGCCCAATTAAATTTTAGTGCCAGTTAATTAGCAGTTAAACTTATTTCAGTTCATTTATCTAGAGAAAAAGCCTTGTGGAAAAGGATATGATACTGTAATCACCTTTGTTTAAAGGAAATCAAATAATAAAATACAAACCAAAAACATAAATAGAATTTGCTTTGTCTCATTAAGGAATTGTTCTTAAAATATATTCTTTTAAGAAAGTGAACATAATATTCCTTTTACTTTACTAATCAATCGAAGTGTGTAGGCTCCAGAAGCTACTTAATTGTAAAAGAATATGGTATTAACCTGCTTCATTAAAAATGAATGAGGGGTAAATCAACAGCTACTTAGTGTAATAGAAAATCAGGCTAAATACGTTGGTAAATGATATTTGTCTCACTGTGACTGCTTAGATCCATGACCAAAAATAACACCATCAAGTTTCCAGATGTTGAAAGTGAGGGCTGCATTTTCATAAGGGATACTAACGTGAAATTTAAAAACCAGAGCTATCCCTTTTCAAGATTTTAGTGGATGTTTTAGGTGCTTGCAAATCTGAAACAATTATTGATGTGATGTTTGAAGCTCTTCAATGGTTTCACTGTCAAAATGTGGATGGAACTCATCAAATCTCCAAACGTCTCCAACATATTTATTTACATTGTTGTGCTATTTACTGTAACATTTTAAATAAATAAGTACCCGGCCGACGTGATGACTAGTCGTATTCATTTCCTCTGGTACAAAAAATTGGTTCCACACCCAGCCACGCTTCACTCTCAGATGAGATCCTACTGGCTGCTGGACTTTCTTTGTTTGGGAGTTTTCTGTTGCTCCAAGACAAGGCCATAGGAGAGGAATTCCCAACATAAAAGGCACCAGTAAATAACAATTCATTGTGTTGACTCTTGATTCCAACTGTTACTCTTCAGAGAAACAGGATGTCACAAACAAAAATCTTGCTTTCTTTTATAATCTTTTTTTGCTCCTGTGTATCTTCTATATACCTAAAGCGTCAGAAACAAAACAAAATTTGACATTTTAAAATAACATTTTCTCACATAATTACTAAAGACAGGTTACAACTTCTGCATATGATAAAAATGGAATAAAAATATACATTTAATTTATCTTCCAATTAAGCTGGCTAATTATATTTTGTAGCTCAGTAATAATTTGATTAGAATAATTATAAATTTTCACTCAGGCACTGCTAGTTTTAAACTGCAGTCATAAATCTGCCTGAAGGTTGAAAGATTGCTCTGGGAGTCTCCTTGATTGACAGCTGACATTGAGATAGACTTCCTTTTAATTTGACTTGCTTACTTCCTCTATTCTTTCTCAGTAAAACTCAAACTATCTTATTAAAGCAACAGTCAATCCAGGAGGAAAAAAAGTCATATTTTTCCTCTTTGTATTTGACAGAGATAAGCTTCCTCAACCAATTTCCCAAATTATGATATTTTATGTAGTAATTAAATAGACAAAATGGCAATTCAGCTTAAAACTGGTGAATTCAATAATCAGTTATACTGATGCTATAAAACACTAAATAGAAAGCTTGTGCAAGATATTTACTCTTTAAATTTCAAAGATATGGGGAAGAAGTGGTTATCAGCTTAACAAAAAAATCATCTTAAGACAATAAATACAAAATTATAGTGCCTGGGTAAGAATGGGTGAATGTTTGTAATATTTAAGAATGATATGAGATGTATCTTCTATTATTTAAATACTAAAACAAAAGACTCTGCCTACTGAGTTTTACATTTAAAACTTTCCATTGACCAAGGCTGTCTCTTCATGATGGGTAATTCTAATCCTTACATGTAATTTAATAGTTTTGCATTTCCAACATCTACATCCAGCCAAATTTGATGTTTTTCCTTGGCTTCCATGAAGAAAAAATAATTTTGTAAGCTTCACAATGGAGTTTAATATCATATAATCAACAGAAAAGCCAGAGTTCGTGTTAGGACTTTTTCTGCATGATTGTGTTTTGAATCTTCTGCATGTATTTTTGAATGACTCCTTAGAGATTTTTTAGGTCTTTGGCTCCTGCTAAGAAGAGTTGTTAAAAAACACCTAATTAAGAAAGTACACAGGGATTCTGTGGTCCCGGTGTACTCCTTTTAAGCAGATGTACTCCTTGTTAAAAGTTTACTTAGTGAAGGTCATAGAGAAATTCAGCTGAGGTGAAAAAGGTGAAATTTATCTTTATGTTGCGTATTTGAAATTCAGATAAATCTGTGCTTTAGAAATTGCTAAAATATGTATTTGCGGTAGCTGATGAGTAAGAATATTTGGAACTGGTACAATATTATTCATGAGAAAGATACTTTTTATAAGTTTGGCAAATTATCACCAACACTGATATGAAGTTAGCTGGCTGTGTTTCAGTGAATATAATTTTTGTGAAATTTATATTATGGTATTTTGATACATATAAAGATATACAAAATAGTGTAATGAATACCTAGGTATCATTACCCTGCTTCAGTAATTACCAACATATGGTCAATATTGTGTCATCTCTATTCATGCTCACTTTTTAATATTAAAACCAATTTCAAATTCATATCATTTTAACCATTGGAGACACGCACACACATATACATACACAAGTATAAATGCTACGTAAGTGTGTGTACACACCCTTAAAAATCAAAGTCAAAGTTTAAAATTAAGAAAAACTTTTTAATATAATAAAATATTCATAGTGTTCAAATTAAAAATCTTTGTCTTTGAATTAAGACTTAAATATGTTCACACAATACAGTTTTTTGATACATTTCTCAAGTCTCATTTGGTCTACAGATTTCCTCTCTCTGATTCTAATTTTTCTTTCCATTTATATGCTGAAGAGTCAAGTTTATTTGTCCTATAGACTTTCACATAGTCTGAATTTTGATAATTGTATCACTGTTGTGTGATTCAGTATGTTTCTTTATCCTCCATGTTTTAAATAAATGTTTAGGGGCATGATTAGATGTAATATAAAATATTCATCAAACATATTCATAGCCAATTCCCGTTGTATGACATCTTTAGTAGACTAGGATACAAAATATATGTTCAAGAAACCAGAAGAAAGTTTGAACGTGTTAAGTAGAAAAATTGAAAATAAAATAAAGATTAAACTTTTAGAGAATAATACTACAATGTTTGTGATGAAATACACTGTATATGATTAATGGCATATTATTCACGCTGAGAAAAAAGACAGATTGAAGACAGAAGTATAAATCATCTGAAAAAACATAATGAGGAAAAGTTAAAAAATTAAAAATGAATAAACTATCATTGAGTTGTGAGACAATTTCAAACATTCTCATTTATATACAATTGCAGTTTCTAGAACCAATGAAATTTAGAAACTCATACATGCAAAATGCTTAACAAAACTTAAGCACAGATATTAAAAAATATTATACCAAAGTGCATCATGATTAAATTACTCAAAACCATTAATAATGAGAAAATCTGAAAGGTAGTCAACGACATGTTATATACAGAATAGCAAAGATGAAGTTGATAGCAGATGTCTCATCTCAAACAATGCATGCCAAATGACAGTGCAGAAACATTTTTAAAGTATTGAAAATGAAAAGAAATCAATTTAAGTGAGATTTTCTCAAACAATCACAGTGATTTTTATAAAGAGATCAGCTGAATTGAAAGAGAAGAAACCAAGCAATCAGGTATTGGAGAAGCTAATTCAAAGAACAAGTAAAAAGTTAAAGAGGTAAGCCTTTAGACACTTACTGCAATGGTATAAGCAAGAAGTTAAAACCAAAGAAATTTTTGCATCTCCTTTTTTCATTTCCTCCATGGAACAACACTCTAATTGAATCAGAGGATAAGCACAGACTTGTGGATCATTCCATTATAATGGTAGTGCTACAAACATCTAAGTCAATTTTATGGACTCTGGGGTCGGGGGAGTGCAAGGGGAGTGTTAAGAGTGAAAACGTACTAAGTACATTGTCAGAGCGGGAAACGGTCTTCAAGGTTTCACCCACTTTACTCAGTAAGGAGATGCTTGAGAAATGCGTCAGATGAGAAATGTCATCAGAAATGCTTGAGAAAGAGCTCTGTCCAAGGCCACAGATAAAGCCCTCTTACACTTCAACCCTGGGGCTAGGAATGTAAACACAGAAGAGCGTGACCTAACAGAAAGGGCAGTCAGTCTCCTTGACTGCAACTCCCTCCAGAGAGTGCAGTGCACTGGTTGTGCATCAAATGCAGTGTGACAAGGGAATGTTTTCACGGTGAGTACTGTACTGCCAGGTCAAGTCTTTATAGCTGCCTATAGCCAGGCCTGAACAAATCACATTTGTTACCCCAAAGCCATATTCCTAATCTTCGGTAAAGGAAAGTGGGATGAAGACTCTTTTTGGTGTACAGCATCAGCACACAAGGGGAACTCCAATACAATAAATCATTAAAGAAGTCCTTCAAGAATAAATAAAATAATACTAGAAAGAAATCTGGATCTATGCAAAAATAGAATCACCAGAAATGGAAGGTATATCAGTAAATAGAAAGACCTTTTTTAATTGTATTATCATCAAAGGATAATTGGCTGTTAAAGCAAACATAATAACAAAGGATTGTGGGGCATACATCATTTGCAGAAGTAAAATGTATGAAATTAATAGCATAAAGGTTAGGAATATGCTATTTTAAGCTCTATAAACCATATATAAAGTGGTATGATAGAACTTAAAATAGATTACAATAAACCTAAAGCAACTACTAAAATAAAGTAACAGAATTTACTACAGGCTACAAAATAGATAAAACTGAAGCCTAAAGAATACTCAATCCAAAGAAGAAATAAAAGAAAAAAGTGAGCAAAAGACAGGTGAAAAAAACATACAAGTAACAAAGTGGTATGTTTAATATTAATCATCATAATAATCACACTAAATATGAATGGGATAAAAAAAGTATGACATAAAGATTATTAGATTTTTAAAAAGACTCAACAATATGTCTTTAGAAATTATTTAAAATATAAAGGTTCAGTAGGTAAGAATTTAAAGAATGAAAAACACATATCTTGTTAACGCTAGTCAAAAGAAAGCTACAATGGCCATAATATTAGATAATGTAGATTTTGGGGCAAAGAATATTAGCAGTGATAAACAATATCATTTCATAATAACAAATTTCATAATTATAAGTGATAAACAATGTCATTTCATAATTATAGATGATAAAGCCATTTTATAATCTAAAACAATATCATTGTATAAGAATTATGTCAAATCATTAACAGGGCACAACTATTCTAAATGTTTATACACTTAATAACAATGCCTCAAAATAGATGAAATAAAAGATGAAATAAAACCTTATTGTATTACAAGAAGAAACAGACAAATTGATAATGCAAATTGATTTATTTCTATTCAACATTATACTGAAAATTCTATCCAATGAAATAAGAAATTAGAAGCATCTAGATTAAAAAGATAAAATAAAAATATGTTTATTTATACAGGGCATAATTACACATATAGAAAATCTTATGAAATCTATAAAAATACTAGTAAAATGTACAGGTAATTTTAGCAGGGTTGGATGATACAAGGTCAATATTAAAATCAATTATATTTCTATTTACTAGCAATGCATAATCAAAATTTAAAATTTATACAACAGTACATTTTATAAAAATATAAATAATTCAAAGATTGTGACATAACTCTACCAAAAAAATATGCAATACTTCTCTATTGAACACTATAAAATACTGCTAAGAGGAATCAAGAAAAATCAATATAATTGGAGATATTTATTATGATACTGGACCAGAAAACTCAAAATGGTTAAAAATGTCAATTCTCTCCAAAGTGTTGTATAAACACAATTTTAAAAATACAGCTAAATTAAAATTAAAACATAAAATTTCAAACAGGTATTTTTATAAAACTTGCATGCTCATTCTATAATTATATATGCAAAAGCATAGGGCTTAGAACAACTTAAGGAACATTTTGAAAGAAGACAAAATTTGGAAGATTATGCCATCTGATTTTAAGACATAATGCTACAGTAATCATTATGGTAAAGTATTGGATCAACAAATAATTTAGTAGAATACACCACAAAGTGCACAAATACACCTACATTTATGTAATCAATTGATTTTTGAAAAAGTTCAAAAAGCAAATCAATGGAGAAATAACAGTCTTTGTGCTAAAACACTTGAGTATTCACTTGAGAAAAAGATACTTTGATCCATACTTTACCATGCACAAGGTCACAAAAAGTGAATACAAATTTACATGAAATACTTGTAATTTCTTTGGCAAAGATTTCTTACAACAATATCAAGGGTGCACGTGTTAAAAACTGATAAACTGGACCGTATCAAAATTGAGATAATCTCTGTATCAGATCCCATGTCTACTGTAAAGAATTCCCACAACTCAGTGCTTAAAATGATACACATTTATTGTCTTACAGTTCTACATGTGAGATGTTTAAAATGAATTTCACTGGACTGGAACCACAGTGCCAGAAAGGTCATTCTTCCATTGAGTCTCTAGAGGATCATCTATTTCCTTACATTTTCCAGCTTCTCAAAGTGTATTCTATTCCTTGCGTACCTTGGTTCATGTCCCTCCTCCAGGCCAGCAGCAAAGCATCTTCAAATTTCTCTCTACTCTCTCTTCACTCACATTGGCTTCTCTTTGTCTGTTGTGTCAAATTTACCTCTTCTCCCTTTTATAATGACACTTATAATTGTCTTCAAAGTCATCTTGGATAATCCAGGATAATTTTCCTAAATAAAGACCATTAACTGAATCTCATATTTATCTACAGAGGTCACAGTCTTGGTTTTAGGAGTAAAGACCTTGATATGTCTGAGAGCCATTATGTGGTCTACCTCAGATGGTAATTAAATGAGAAGACAAGTCACAGACTGAGTGAGTATTCATTAATTATATATCTTGTATTCAGAATGTACAAAGACTTTCAAAACTTGGAAACAAAAAGTCATCACAATTTTTTAAATAAGCAAAATATGTAAAGAGACATATCACAAAGAGTTGACATGTAAAATAAGTTTAAAAAAAGATAATCAACATCTTCAGTTTCAACAGGTAAATGCAGATTAAAACTACAATTAGATACCAGTAAATTCTTACTAGAATGAATATAATTAAAAGACTGACCATATCAAGTACTGAAGAGAATATAGAGCAACTGTACCTCTCAAAAACTGCTAGTGTGAATGTAAAATCGCATGAGTATTTAGAAAACAATTTGGCAATTTGTTAAAAAGTTAAACATATGCCTACCATAAGATCCAGCCATTCTAGATATTAGGTACATATCTAGGATATCTATCTAGATATCTACCTAAGACAAATAAAATTATTATTTCCATATGAAGATGCTTACCTGAATATCAGAGTAGGTTTATTTGTAATAGACAAAAACTGGAAAAAGTCAAATGTCTTTCAACAAGTCAATGTACTAAGAAAGTGTAATATGTCTATGCAATGTAATGATACTCAGCAGTGAAAAGAAATGAACTACTGATACAGTAATATCTCAAAATAATAATGAATAAAACAAGCCTGCCAACAAATTCTGATTGTATGTTTCCTTTTGCATCTGATTTTAGAAAATTTAAAACAATCACAGTGACTGAAATCAGACTAAGAACTGAGGGAAAATGAGGATGGGAGGAAGATCAGGAGGGACGGATGATGAAGGGACACGAGGAGACTTTTGAGGGTAGTGATGAGTGTGCTTATTATCTGCATTGTGATGACAGTCTCAGAAGCAGATATATGTCAAAAATTCGAGTCAACTTGAGTATATGCAGATTATTGTGCCAATTATACTTCATTAATGTTGTTAAAAATCTTGACTTGTCAAAACCTTTAGAAACAAATTAGACAACTAACTGTGGAACAACAGATAATAGATGCTTCTGATGTGTTATGATATGACCTTTATAAAGAACATTGCCTATAAATTATTTTACCAAAACATGTTGAAAGCTAATTTTCAAGTTACAGGATATTAACCTGTAATAAAAGAACAAACTAAATGGGAAACAAAGTAAACAAAATAAAAAGAAACAATCATTTAAACCCAAATTGTGTCTTTCTACAGATTTGCTACCCACAGTGTAATCTGTGGAATAGGAGCATCTTACTACAAATGCCAAATCTTGAGCTTCTTCACAGGTACTAACTTTGAGTCTGCATTTTATCACACTTACCACAAGGTCTGAATATATAATAAATTTTAAAAAGCATTGATCTACCACATAATTGATCTAGTTTATTTGATACATCAAAAAAAGGAGTATAGGAAAGATATCGTTCTAGATTGAGAAAGATTTAAGATGTTGTAGAACTAGTGTAAAATGTGGGCATTGTTCGGGTCATGACTTTACAAAACTGTTTTTATATTTGCATTGGATTTATAAAAAATTAGTCTGTATAAGGTATAATATGTACTGTATAAGGTACAATACTACTAATGTAGAGATGAGCAACAGATGATAATGAGAAAGTATTGCCAATTTTGTTGGTCATTGAACATTTCTTTCTTGTTATATAAAAACATGCCCTATTTTTAGTCATGTATACTTGAAGCATATTGGTATTAGAAATGACAGGATGTGTTGAGAAAAAGTATATTTTCTTTAAAATATCTCAAAAAAATGGGAGGATAGGCAAAACCATTGTGGTAAAATGATGATAATTGTTGAATTTGGGTCATGAGTATTTGGAGAGTTGTACTTTTATTATTCACTTATGCTTAAAATATACATAATAAAACAACAACAAAAATATACAGCAATATTGTACTTTTAAATCAATATGTTAAACAAATACAAGTAATTATTTTAATACCAGCTATTGATGACAATGTATACAAAGCAGAACCATAGAACACTCATAAAATTGAAAATTTGGACACTATTTCGGAGAACAATTTAGCCAAAAGCAATAAATTTTACAATGTGTATATAAAGTAGCAGTTATATTTTACTATTTTATACCTAGAGAAATATTCACATTTGTCCACTGGGAAGCAAGTATAAATTGGATTAATTGAAAAAAGAATGTTTAAATTAGGATAATGTATGATACTAATTATATAAGTGTTTCACAATTACAAGGCAATGTCCCATAATACTCTTAGCATAAAGCAATTAGTTAACTTAGTAAGTCTAGGAAGAGAAAACTGACAAAATTTGTCATGGTAGTTACCATGATCGAAATAAGTGAAATTTGTCTAAAAGTTGAAGCTTAGAAATTTCTGCAACATTCTCCTCCCTCGAAAACAGTTTAAAGTAAATATGACAAAAAATAACACTCATGACATCTGGGTGACTTTTCTACCAAGTGCTATTTTTTCCCCATTAAATATATGATTAAAATATTTCTCAATTAAATTTAAAGTTAAAAATCATCATTTATGATTCTAAGGAAAAAGCCCTTTAATTTGAACCCCTTTATATAAAACATACAAGAAAAATTAAGGGTAGTAGTAATTATATCTCAATAATGAAATATTGTGGCTTTGTTTATACTCTTCTATATTCCAAACTTTCTATAATGGTCATACATTTCGGCGGAAGTGAAAAGCATTTCAAATAATGTTCCACTTCTGACTGAAGACTGGTGGCAGCTGTCAGCATTGCTAGACTGAGAAACACTCTGGGCTGAAACCAAGCAAATAAGAAAAAATGCTCTCGCCTGAAATGGGCCCTGGATAAACCAGCAGTGACATTTTGGCCTGCATTTGCAATCTTGTTTATATTTTCCAATCAGTGGAATATACTAAAAAACCTACATAACATTTCAATATAAAGAAATGCTAATACTATGTCTTATGTTAGTGTGTTTATATTTTTTCTCTTATTGCTAATACTTGGAAATATTAATCCATATTTATTTTCAAAGTTGTAAAATATATTTAAAAATAAAATTTCATTTGTATTAGCACAATATTAGATACTAATTACAATAATATTTAAATAACATTATTATAATATATTATGTCCAAGTAAAATTGAAAGTATATTTGTGATGATTAATATCAGGTGTCAACTTGATTGGGTTGAAGGATCCCTAGATAGCCGGTAAAGTATTGTTTCTGGGTGTGTCTGCGAGGGCGTTGCCAGAGGAGATTAACATTTGAGTCAGTGAACTGGGAGAAGAGTCACCTTGGTTGTGGTTGGGCACCATCCAATCAGCTGCCAGCATGGCTAGAACAAAGCAGGTGGAAGAAGGTGGGAGACGCTGACTTGCTGACTGGCTTTCATCTTCCTCCTGTGTTGGATGCTTCCTACCCTTGGATATCAGACTTTAAATTCTTTGGCCTTTGGACTCAAAGTGGTTTGCCAGGGCGCTCTCAGGTTTTTGGCCACTGAAGGCTGCACTGCTGGCGCCCCCTGCTTTTGAGACTTTGGGACTCGGACTGAGCTACTACTGGCTTCCTATGTCCTCAGCTTGCAGAGGGCCTATCGTGGGACTTCACCTTGTATCCATGTGAGTTAATTCTCCTAATAAACTCCCTTTCATATATGCATATATAATATTAGTATTGCACCTCTAAAGAACCCTAATACAATATTTTATGTAATGTGTTAATTACATCACACATGCTGGGACTTATATTCAGTAATTTTAAGTGATCTATCCTGTAAACAAATGTATTCATAACTAGTGCTACAACTGATCTTAGATACATCAAGTGTATAATATACACTGTGCTTTATTAAATGGAAGAAAAAATGCATACATGTCTAACACTGTGACATCTATAGCTGATGGTTCACTTTGTTTACATTGAATAAAGATCTATAAATTACATTTTAACGTTTGGACCATTCTTCAAATGACAAAATAAAATGTTTTCTATTATCTCCTCTTAGTGTACATTTTTCCCCTTGTTCTAAAGATTCTTGAGGTCAAGTAAAAAAAAATAAATCAGAATGATGGATTTGGTGGCTGTGTGAGGGAGGATATAAGTTGAAGCTGGGAAATGTGGATGTGATAAATATAGAAACTTAATCCTGTTTGTGATCTCTTAAAAAATCAAGGGAAACTTGGCAGCTTCATAGAATGACACTATACATAAAAAGACTGAAATGGCTTTCTCAGAACCACTAGTACGAAATACAAAGAAATGTGAGTGGATATAGTTTGCATACATATGTGAAAAGGAAGCAATATTTTGGGGCCAAAAATTGTAATAACCCATGTGCCAATTCTTTCTCTGAACATTCATTCCATAGTACTAAAATGTGAAAGATCATCCTCTGTTTTATTTATGAACTCTCATTAAGCATATAATTTGCATATTTACTGTCATGAAAAAAAGCTCTCAGGGACAGCTACAGCAATGCAGACTTAGAATGCCTATATTGGAGCCTCTGATGCCCTCTTTGACATTGCACAGCCTTCCACATTCACTATTGATGTGAAGTCCTAAGATATACAGCAACAAGTGCCATTTCATTTCTGGGCTGAATATCATGAACTTTATTCAGGAGCAGTGGTAGAGGACTGTGGATTAATGAGCAGTATATGTGAAATGCTAAGCACTGACAATATTAAGCCTGAGTGTGCAAAAGTTCTAAAATGAAAAGAGATAGATTCCAATTGGTTAAATAAATGCTGGTGAAATTTCATGTTCTTAGATACAGTATTTCACTTTTTCTTCCCCTCCACAAACTATCAAAACATGATTTGCCCTTATTTGTCAAGGGTAAATATTTGCATGTTCCTGTGTTGAAGATTTGCCTAAAACACCTTTATCAGTATAGATCTTAATTATGTCTTTGCCATCTTTGCAGTCTGATTTTTAAAAATTTATTGTACTTTTGTATGGGTCTTTGGTGCTCTCAGTGTTACACAAAAATAAACATCAGACATATAAGTATTGATAAATATATTCTTTGTTTAAAACAACATAGTGACAGGAATAGAATGAAATGAAGGGAATCTGAAATTTATAGGGCTCGTGTGAGAAAAATAGGAATAAAAACACTATTTTCTTTTTTTAACTTTTGTGTTTGGAGGTACATTTGACATTTGTTATATAGGAAAACTCATGTTACAGGAGTTTGTTGTACAGACTATTTTATTACTCAGGTACTAAGCCTAGTACCTAATAGTTGTTTTGTTCTGCTCTTATCCCCCCTCACACTCTCCGCTTTCAGGTATGGCCCAGTGTTTGTAGTTCCCTTATTTATGTTAATGAGTTTTCACCATTTAGCTCCCACTGATAAGTGAGGACGTGTGATATTTGGTTGCCTGTTCCTGAGTGAGTTTGCTAAGGATAATGGTCTCCAGCTACATCTATATTTTCACAAATCACATAGACCAATGAAACAGAATACAGAGCTCAGAAGGAAGACTGCACACCTACAACCATCTAATCTTTTACAAAGTTGACAAAAACAAGCAATGGGGAGAAGACTGTATTCAATAAATGGTGTTGGGTAACTGGCTAGCCATATACAAAAGATTGAAACTGGACCCTTTCTTTACACCACATACAAAAATCAATTCAAAGTGGATTAAAGATTTAAACATAAAACCCCAAACTATAAAAACCCTGGAAGACAACCAAGGCAATACCATCCTGGACATAGCAACAGGCAAAGATTTTATGACAAAGATACCAAAAGCAATCACAACAAAAGGAAAAACTGACAAGTGGAATCTAATTGTGCTTAAGAATCCCTGCACAGCAAAATAAACTATTAATGGACTAAACAGGAAAACTACAGAATGAGAGAAAATATTTTCTATCTATACATCTGACAAAGGTCTGATATCCTGCATCTACCAGGAAATTACAAAAATTTACAAGACAAAACAACCTCGTTAAAAAGTGGGCAAAGTACGTGAACAGACACTTTTCTAAAGAAGACATACACATGGGCAACAAGCACATGACAAAAAGCTCAATCTCCCTGATCATTAGAGAAATACAAATAAAAAGCACAATGAGATACCATCTTACACCACTCAGAATGGCTATTACTAAAAACCGAAAAATAACAGATGCTGGTGAGGTTGAAGAGCAAAGGGTACACTTACACTGTCGGTGGGAGTATAAATTAGTATTTACATTATTTCATTTACGTTATCATTGTGGAAAGCAGTATGGCAATTTCTCAAAGAGCTGAAGACAGGACTACCATTCAACCCAGCAAGCCCACGACTGGGTATGTACACAAATCAATACAAATAATTCTATCACAATGACACATGAATTTTCACTCATGCACACATGAATATACATACCATAAAGGTACACAAATACTCATTACAGCACTATTCACAATAGCAAAGACATGGGATCAACCTCACTGCTCATCAGTGACAGACTGGATAAGAAATGTGGTACAAATATATCATGACACATTATGCAGTCTGATTTTAACTTAACCATCACATGAACACAGGCTATTTCTTATTACTTTCCTGTGTATTTGCAGTCAAACCTGTACAATATTTTCATGTTTTTCTAAAATCTGTTTTTCTCTTAATGTTCTTATGACAAGATATAATACAGAAAAATAAAACATTGTTTTACTTCTAATATCGAAACAGGTATTCTATTATCCCTTTGATTATTTCAGAAGATAACCTCTCATATACCTGTCTTTACTTTTAGTTTTCATGTACAGTTAAAAGGCACTGTAAACACTCTCAGTAGCCTAAATCCATTCACTGGGAGGAGGTACATAAAACTGGTCTTACAGTTGAACAAGGAACCAACTGTTGAATACAAACATTAAAAAATTTATATCAACATATTGTTACTCAGCAGCCATTAAATTTGGTGCCATAAAACCATTTTGCCAAGTGAAATAAAGAAACGGAATACATACAATATAATTTATTTAATTGAAGGAAAAAAGTTGTAGACAAATGCAGGAAAGAAGTCCTGGAAGACTATGCCCCAAAATTCAGGTGGAAATCATCTTTGAATTAGGGAATTGTAAACAAATTAAAATTTTCCCCACGTGTATTTGTATGCTTTATTTTTAAAATTAGTATATATACATAATTATATAATACAATATAAATTGATTTTGTATAAATATATGTTATTTCGCACCATAGTAAAGATCAAGAAAGCCACTCTCTACTAATTTTTGGGTTATTTTCCCAAATTGTTTGATGGAATGTTCTAAAGGCAGTTCGCTGGAGTTAAGAGCAGCACACGTGGACCAAGGATGGCTGAATAACTAACTCAACACCAACACCTGCTAGTTCCATCACCTTGGATGAATAGATTGACCTCTGGTTGTCTTAGTTGTCTCATGTGAAAATTAAGAGTAATTATTATGTCTCTCAAGGTTTGTGTTCTTGATGAAACGAGTCGCTGCATCCAAAATACTGTCTGGCACGTATTAAGAGTTAAATGTTTTTAGTGAGCTACACAAAAATAGCTATTGACAGGTGAATAATAAGCATCTAGTGATTTCTGTATTTCTCAAGGTCGAAATATTCAGCTATTTTCATTTCAGCTAAAAATATACACACATAAAACAGCTTTGTAAATGACTATTGCAAAAATACTTTAGTATATGTTTTCCCTGATGTATATGTTCCACTTGTATTTTCAAATTATTTCAATGTCATTATTTTTTTTCTAAGCATGGTTAAGTGACTATGACAGATACATATTATCATGCTTGAAGCAATACATGATATTGCATGGACATATATAAGCTGAAAATGATCCCAGTGTGACTCAGAACAGTTATGTTTTCAAAGAAGACTAATTACGACTTAAGGAATGAAAAAATATTATAATCTATGCACTTATGCAGTTTGAAACTGAATCTAATTAGAAATTGTCTTTTCTATGACCTCTTCTTGGTTACATAAAGCTAATTATTCCATCTGTGAAAACTTGTAAAAATATAATGTATTCTGGAAAGCTCATGGAAAGCTGAAATATTGAGCTCAACTAAGCCCAGCTTCTCATAGAGAAAAACAGATGGCAATTAATATAATGTCTCCATTTTTAGAAAGCCATTAAGTAGGCTTGGCCAAAATGATATATCATAGACTTAGAATTTGTGGTGATCAGAGAGTTCCAAAGCTTTCCCAAAACAAAGACAAACAGAAAAACTTAAAGGTTTTGAAAATGCTACAGAAAAATAAGACTAAGAGTTTCTCTTCATCAATTTAAAACATACATCTAACCTCTCCTCTTGGGAAGTAAACACATAAAGCAAGTGAATACTATAAAGCCTTCATGTGAAACAAATAGGAACACATGGCTCTTGGGGCCTGGAGTGGTAATATTAAAACAAGGGAAGTAGTTAGAGAATATTCACCTATGTTTCTTCTAATTTCAGATATTCTTTATAAAAAGGAAAAAAAAAAAAGGAAGCCACGAAGTGTCTATAAACAGTCCCCCTTCCTTCCAAAAGCACCTCTGTAATACCACAGAGAGCAGTAACATGGAGAATTAGTGGCAGATTTTAAACTATGCTGTGAAGTCTCTTAAAAAAATGATACCAACATTGTCTCAATGCTCATTTCAAAAAGGTACTCTGTATTTTTGTGAATTTATTTACATCTTGTTTGTGTAGTTAAATACAGAAGCAAGAAAAATAATATTAGAACAATGTAAAGAAAAAATAAATCCCCTCCTTGAACTGTTCTGGCTGGAATATCTTTTGGAACCCGTATTACCTGTTGTCTTTATTCCCACTTCTATGTCTACCCTTTTATTTAATCTATCTTTATCTTATATTAACATATTAATTGTATTAGTTACAATATGATTTTAGTCTTTAAAGAAATTATTTGGATCTTCTAATCAGTGCCTTAGAAGCACCTGCATTACCAGGACATTGAAATAATTGTTCTGTTTTTCCATCAGACACCCTGGATCCATGACCTTCTATTACCCTCTTGAAGGTGATCTTTCATCCCAGTGCCCTGACTAATCCTGCTCTTCAGCAAAGGACAATATAAGTAAGAAAATCAATAATAACATGGAGACAGAATTGAAAAAACTTAATGACCATTTGGATGTCAAAATAAATTGCCTGTGTTAGGAGAGTCAAATGAGAGTTGGGAAACGTAGAGGTTAAGATACCTTCAAAATTACAAGTGACAATGCTAAGTGGAGCTGGTTACTCCAGACTCAGAAGGAACTGTGATTGCTATCATGATATTCTTCCTTTCATTCCATCACTCTAAGAAAAGTTTAGGTTCAGTTTTTTAAGATTTCATAAACTGTCCCTAACTTCTGAATGACTAATCAGATGAAATGGCTATGACTGGCATATAAAATAAATTTTAAAAAAGAAGAACTAAAATGTAAAATGTTTTGGTCACTGTGGTAGGCACATCAACATTTACCAACATCTCTCTTGCAATTGCACAAGGTTGCATGAACGGTTTTTCTAACAAGATACGAGTAAAAGTGATGTACACCATTTTCGAACTGACACACTCAAAGGCCTATGAATAATTGTCTCACCTTTATTGCTTCCTAATTTGGCAACCAGTAGTTGAAGGATGGTGGAGCCTCTAGCAAGCTTGGGTCACTGAGTGACTGTGAAACTTTGATATACTCCCCTGACTAACTCCCACCCAATGTTTGTGGTAGAAGGTTGCTGATGGAAAGTTAATTGATTACTGTAATAGTCTAACTCCCAGACTAACAAAATCAACTATGTCTCTAATGCCATAATGGTACTCATTCGTTCTCTTAGTAATTTGTCTCACAATTCAATGATATAGTAAAATTGTATTCATTTCAAAAGAGAAGAAAGATCAAGGTGAGCTTGTACAACAGCTCCTCAAAAAATGACATTTTGTTCAATGCCATTTTGTTGTAATGTTGATGAGAAAAAAGTTGATTCCCTGCCAGAGCCACTATCTGTGTTGAGTCTGCACATTCCCCCCATGTCTGCATGGGATTACTCTGGGTACTCCAGTCACTTCCCACTTCCCAAAGCTACACACATTGGGTTGCTTGTTCATCTACAAGGTCCCAGTCTGAGTAACTGTGACTATGTGAGGGTTAGCCTGCAATGAGATGACACCTTGTCCCGGGCTGGTTCCCACCAATCTGCCTGAGTTGCTGGGATAGGCTCCTGCCACCCATACCCGTGAACTGGAATAACCGGGTTGGAAAATGCACGAATACAAATTATCATAAAATGAAGATTTGCAAAGTACACGATCATCATACAAATGCAAGACAATAAACTATGCTGGGTAGGAAAGAGCTCAGCGAGCCAGCTGTATATTTGCAGATTCTTGTGTTTGAACTTCATGGTGGCTGGAGGTGATCCAGACAATCTTTGTTTTGCAAACGTTCATTTCTTGATTTAACCCATCACCACTACAACTGCTAGTCACTCACTGATTCACCCAAAATTGGGTAAATAATGATCTTACTTGTTTTTACTAATCACATATATGTACAGCTCACATTTATTTCAGTGTTTAATATTAGAAATGTTTTAGTCCTTATTTATAAGTTTAGTGAAGTTTTTGTTACCAGAAATACATCATAGGGACTAAACTCTCGTTTATCTCAATTAGCCTCCGATAAAATTGGTTTTATTATAGAGTGTTTCACTTAAAGTTGCAGTTCAAAGACTAAAGTGGAATATATGCAGATACACCACTAAACTACTGATTAGGAAATCATACGTCCCAGGATTCTTTTGATGATTAATGAATTAACAGCTTTTCAAAAAGCAGAGAGTAAACAAACAATGCTTCCCACTTCCGACAATAACAACACAAGAAAAAATTTAAAAAGTAAAAATAAAAATCTTCAAAGGTTGATGAATAAGGTAGATTGAAAATCTCATGAACCTTCAAATAAATCATTATGGTTTAACAAAACCATCAGTTACCATATACATAGAGTGGGAAATTCCAAAGTCATAAAATTATGCAAAGACTATTTTTTCCTAAAACATTGTTCAGAATAATGATCAAACATTATATTAGTTAACCATGTTCATCACATAAATAATATTTGACAAATTGAATGAATATATCTATATATGTAAAGACAACATGAAGGATTACATATTTTTCTTTGAACCAACAACGTATTTCATTTTTCCAAGAATTTCTAACAGTATTTATTTCTTTTTTCTTTTGCTTTCATTATGAAGATATAGTTTCACTTTGCACTTGTTGAAAATCTTTTTAGCCACTGCTTACTATAGTAAATAAACCGTTGTATTCAATTTGACAGTTTTTGCGGATGTTGTGATAGTAGCTACATAATACCTAGACAAACATATCATCCAAATGTTCCCTTCTCCAATTATCAATTGTGCTTTCAGCACATCTTTCTATAACTATAATATCTACAAATTTACTCTACTATAAAAAATAATACTTAGTAAGCACCACTGCCAAATGGTATGGAAAGTATTATTTTGTTATGAAAAGGCATAATATAAACATGATTTTATAAAACACGCAATCCTTAGTGAATGGAAAAAGAAAACTAAAGTCAAGCACTTCATTAATTTGCCTTTTTCATGTGTATATACATGTTTGTGTTGTGTAGAATCAGTACAAAAATGTAAAAATTAATATATCACAGAACCACACATATCTGATTCACACAAACTGAGTGAAATATAAGAATCATTTGATCCAACCCTGCAAAAGCACTTTATTTGACAATAGCAGTAATTATTATTTTAACAAATGAACAAATGTGACAAAATTATTATTATTTTATTTGTTAGATTTCATTATATTTAGTTTAAATTTTTATTGTGAATGTGGAGAATACCTCAATCTTTAAATAAATATATAGACAAATAAGGGTTAGTTTGATCCCTTAATTTCAGGGAAATTGTTTCCATACATTATTGTACATAGAATCATTTCAAAAGCTTGACAAAACAGATAATCCCACTCCACAGCTACTGATTCATGAGCTGGGTATTTTTTTTAATAAGCCTCAAAGATGACTTGAAGGCAAATATTTTCATGAAATATCATCACCATCATCATCTTGTCAACCATATTGAGTGTTTACTCTGTGATGATTACTATGCAAAGATAATGGCATTCCTTAATTGAGTTCTCTTACAGTAATTCTATAGTATATGTTCTATTATTGTTGCTATTTTATAAATGCAGATACTGGGCATATTAAAGTTAAGTAACTTATCTTAGCTATAAAGTCATTGGCAGGATTGGAATTAAGACAAAGAATTTTGCTTTCTTTAGAGCTGCTACCTTTAACCAATGTCTTTGCAGAAACCATTTTCTGGAATATATGTATCTTTTTTTTTGAAAAGAAAATGCATGTAGAAGTTGGCTAACACTTAGTTATAGAAGAGTATTTTCAAACTTTTCATAATTTATTCTCCTATCAGAAAAAAATACTGCAGGTGAGCCCCAATATTTGTATATGCATTTATATACTAATGATTCACAAACACAACTGTTATCACTATGTAAAGTATTTGCTAAAATGTACTCAAAATTTAAATGCAGAAGAATGAAGTAAAGCATAAATATAAATGAAATTTCTCATATTTTCCCATAGTTCAGTTAAAAGCATGGTGAGCCTGCTGTGTTATATAAACACTTCCTTGCAGACTTCCCTGTAAGATGAAGGAGCATGGCATAATTATGTTGGATTTTGCGGGTCTGCATCTTCCACCTAATACTGTTTGGGGTCTATCATTTTCCCTTTCTTCTTCAAGAGGATAATCAGCAGTGATTTTTTTTTTATGTGTTACTTTTTAAGTTCTCATTTTACAACATTAAGTCAATGTTGACCGGTAAGTAGAATCTATATAAAATGTAATGATTTGTTTGATAGTTTCATGAGACTAGTTAAGATACTTAAACACTCTCAGGTTGAATATCTTCAATTGCAAGATGATTTAATAAATGTAATCTTTAGATCTTCTGGATAAATCACATTAAAATAACTGAAACTGTAGTTAGAATATATCAAATGTTTAATAAAGGTCCTTATGTCATATAAACATGTGATTTATTTAAATACTTACAATGTCTGACTTCTTTAAATAAATGCTTATTAATCAGTTCCTGGAGTGCATAAGATGATCACTGGTAATCACCGATTGCTACAAGAATCATCAAAGGAGCAGCTCTCAATATAATTGCTATTGAAGCCATGCAGGAAAAGGCTCCTTCCAAGTTAGAATGATTGAAAATGGGAAATATTTGCTACGGTCATTTACAAATGATTTTATGTGTATACAGCCAAGGTTAGTGTGCACAATTTCTATTTTGTAAAATTTTCAGATTTGGCAGTAGACAAGAGTACAAATCTATCATAAATACTTATAAAAACTGAGAGAGTTTAGATAGAATTTTAATTATCAGAAGGTTAAAATTCTTACCATATATTGTCAATGTCATGTCCGAATACAGATTTTGAAAAACATTGATAATCTAGCAACTTACAAGTTGAATTCTGTTTACCTACTTTCCTGTTTATTTTAATGGAGAAAACATTCTTGGAAAGTCATATTGATATTTGAGGAAAATTAAATCTTGGGGTTCTATCTTGAAGACATATTTTGTACATTCTGGATATAATATCTTCAGATTATGTGACTTCAGTGAATACTTGCCTACTGAAGCATCATAAAGCAGTCTAAACAACCCATATTTATCTCTTTTCTAATCTCCACACCTACAGAACTACTTTCCACAAGGCATTTCAAAGTGCATACTGAAATTCTCACTTTCTATTCACTCTTGCACCTAATCATTATGTTCCTTCTTTCCCTTAATGAAATCAGCATCCTCTCAAAAGCTCACACTTGAATAAAAGGTTATTCTCTGATGTTTCCTTCAGCTAACCTCCCATATACATACATTTGAGCATGAAGCCTGACTAGAGATGAACTATGATCAATTCTATGTCTTAAGTCTCTCAAGTAAATTCATTTACCTTCTATTACCTCCAAGTTCTTAATTCATGATAATTTAAAAATCTTTATTTTGTCCATATTCAAATATGAACAAATAATTGTACATATTGATGGGATACAGAGTGATATTTTAATATATGTATTCAATGTGTAATGAAAAATTCAGGGTAATTAGGACAACAGTCACAAACATTTGTCTTTGTGTGTGTGTGTTGTGAACATTCTGAATCCTCTCTTAGCTTTTTAAAAAATATGCATTAAATTATTGTTAACTATATTCACTGTGCAGTGCTATAGAAAACCAGAATTTGTTCCATTTTTTAGTCATAATTTTATATCTATTAAACAGTCTTTCCCCATCTCCTCTTCTTCCATTATTTCCTTTCTCTAATAATCATAATTCGGGGGGGCGGAGCAAGATGGCCGAATAGGAACAGCTCCAGTCTCCAACTCCCAGCTCGAAGGACACAGAAGACCAGTGATTTCTGCATTTTGAACTGAGGTACTGGGGTCATCTCACTAGTGAGTGCCGGACAAT
>NW_012115433.1:2556120-2564452 GCF_000951035.1 Colobus angolensis palliatus
GGACATTCTAACTGGGGTGAAAAAATATCTCATTGTGATTTTAATTTACATTTCCCTGATGATTAGTGATGTTGAACATTTTTTTCCATATACTTATTGGCCTTAGTTCATAAATTCTTGTTATAAATTGTTTATAATACCAAAAAATAAATAGGAATTGTATTTTTGAAAGTAACTAATAATGTTTTTGGAGTGTTAAATACTGAAACCCATTTCATTTTCAATCTCACATCTGTGACTCTATCTTAAAGAAATAAATTGATATATAAAATGTTCTTATACAAAAAAATTATCGATGTATTATTTATTATGTCTAAACTTAAAACCTAATTGCTGAGGTGAGCTGAGTACTTTTTGACATATAAGTTCTCTTAAGTGTTTAAAGATGTTGGACAGGATCATGGCAAAGATATTTGGAGACTTGCATAGTAGAAGAACTTAGTAGTCGAAAAACCTCAGGGTGTCAAGACAGTAGAGTTCTACATCATGTTGTATCAAAAAATAAACTAGTGTTAACAGACGAACACAAACATATATATATATTTTCTAATTTGTCACTGAAAGAGAGCACAACTTAAGGAATAATTCTGCTTATTTCTACCACTAATGTATACCATGTTTCCAAATTTGGTCTTTTATATCAGCCTTCAATAAAGAAAAATATATAATTTGTTGAACAGCTAAGAGAAGTTTTAAGAGTGAATCTCAGGAAACAGAAATAATGAATTGAAGGGTAACTGGAGGTTGAGAATGAAGTTCCACAATTCAAAGTAGTCTTTCAAAAAGTTTCTGAGAGAGGGAAAAGAGATTTGGGATGATAGCAATGAGAGGTTTGGAGTTAATGAGGTTCTTTTTTTTTTTTTAATATAGATACTGTGTTGAATGAAAATGGGCTAAATGCCCCACTTTTTTAAGACCCAACTGTATGTTGAATTAAAAATATCTATTTCACATACAATGACACCCATAGGCTCAAAGTAGAGGAATGGAGAAAGATCTATCAAGCAAATAGGAAACAAGAAAGAGCAGGAACTACTATTCTTCTTTCAGTCAAAACAGACAGTTATCAAGAAGGACCAAGAATGGCATTACATAATGATAAAGGGTTCAATTCAACCAGAATACTTAATTATACTAAATATATATGCACCCAACACTGGAGCACCAAGATTTATAAACCAAGGTATTGAAGACCTACGAAAAAACTTAGATAACCACACAATCATAACTGGGAGACTTTATCACCCCAATGACAGTATCAGACACATTAATGAGTTAGAAAACTAATAAAGATATTCAGAACCTAAACTTGACACTTTACCAAATGAAACTAACAGATATCTACAGATAACTCCGTTAAACAACAGTAGAATATACATTCTTCTTAAGCACACATGGCACATGCTCTAAAGTCAATCACACACTTGGCCATAAAGCAGTTCTCACATATTCAAAAAGCCCAAAGTCATACGAATCACAATCTTGGAACACAGTACAATAACAATAAAATAAACAGTAAGAAAATCACTCAAAACTATACAGTTACATGAAAATTAAACAAATTGCTCCTGAATGACCTTCAGGTAAACAATGAAATTAAGGCAGAAAGGAAGAAGTTCTTTGAAAGTAATGAAAATATAGACACAACATACCAGAATATCTGGAACACTGATAAAGCAGTGTTAAGAGGAAAGTTTATTAGTCTTAAATGCCCACATCAAAAAGTTAGAAAGATCTTTATTTAACAACCTAATATCACACCTAGAGGAAATACAAAAACAAGAGCAAACAAACCCCAGAGCTAGCATTAAAAAAAAGCTAGCTGAACTGAAAGAAATGAAGACATGAAAAACACATATAACATCAACAAAACCAAAGTTGCTCTTTGAGAGAATAAATAAGATTAGTAGACTACTAGAAGACTAACGGGGGGGGGGGGAAGAAAAGATCCAAATAAACACAACTAGAAATGTCCAAGGGGACATTACCACTGGCCCCACAGAAATACAAACAACATACAAGCTGCTTATCCACAACACCCTCAGAGACTCCATGCACACATAGTAGAAAATCTAGAATAAACTGATAAATTTCTGGAAACTTACAACCACCCAAGATTGAATCAGGAAGAAATTGAAACACTGAACAGATCAATAGTGAGTTCCAAAATTGAATCAGTGATAAAAAAACTTACCCAACAGAAATAGCCCTGGATGCGACGAATTCACAGCCAAATTATACGAACTATTATAAAGAAGAGGGGGTACCAATTTTACTGAAACTATTTCAAAGATTTGAGGAGGATGGACTGCTTTCTAACTCGTTCTATAAGACGAGCCTCATTCTAATACCAAAATCTGTCAGAGACTCAACAGCAGAAGAAAACCTCAGGCCAATATCCTGGTGAACATAGATTCAAAAGTCCTCAACAAAATAGTAACAAACCAAATATAGCAACATATCAAATTTAATCCATCATGATAAAATTAACATTTTTCCTGGGATGCAAGGTTGGTTTAACATATGTAAATAAATGTGATTCATAACATAAGCAGAACCAGAAACAAAAATCACATGATCATGTCCATATACACAGAAAAGCTTTTGATAAAATTCAATATTTCTTCATATTAAAAACCCTGAAAAAACAAGGCATATAATGGACATATCTGAAAAATAATAAGAGCCATCTATGACGAATTCACAGCAAGCATCATACAGAATGGGCAAGAACTGGAAACATTCCCCTTGAGAACTGGAATAAGACAAGGATGCCAATTCTCACCACTCCTATTAAACATAGTTTTGGAAGTCCTAATCAGAGCAATAAGGCAAGATAAAGAATTAAAAGGCAAACCATATGAAGAGATAATGTCAAAATATCTCTCTTCACAGATAATATGGTTCTATACCTAGAAAAGTCTGCCTAGATCTCATTAAAATTTCAGCAAAGTTTTGGGATACAATATAAAGGTACAAAAATCAGTAACATTTCTATATACTGATAACATCAATACTGAGAGACAAATCAAGACCACAATCCCACTCAAATAGCAACAAATAGAATAAAATACCTAGGAATACAGCTAGTAAGGGAGATGAAAGAGCTCTATAATGAGAACTACAAAACTTACTGAAAATCAGAGGACACAAACAAATGAAAAAAAATTCCATGCTGATGGATAGGATTAATCAATATTGTTAAAATGACCAAAATCCTCAAGAAATTTACAGTTTCAATGCTATTTCTATCAAACTACCACTGACGTTCTTTACAAAATTAAAAAAAAAAATCATACTAATGTTCACATGGAACCACAAAAGATCAAAAATAGCCAAAGCAATCCTAAGGAAAGAAAAAAAAAGCTGGAGGAATCACACTACCTGACTTAAAAGTGTACTACAAGGCTACAGTAACTAAAACAGTATGGTACTGGTACAAAAACATACTCATAAACCTATAGAACCGGTTAGAGAACATAGAGGCCGCATATTCACAACCATCCGATCTTCAACAAAGCCATCCATAATAAGCAATGGGGGAAAGGACTCCTTTTAAATAATGGTGCTGGGATAACTGGCTAGGCATATGCAGAAGATTTAAACTGGACCCCTTCCTTCCACCATATAAAAAAATCAGTACAGATTAAATATTTAAATGTAAATCCTACAACTATAAACACCCTAGGAGAAAACCTAGGAAATACTATTCTGGACTTAGTCCCTGGCAAAGATTTCATAACAGACTCCAAAAGTGATTGGAACAAAAATTAAAATTGACATGTGGGACCTAATCAAACTAAAGAGCTTCTGCACAGCAGAAGAAACTATCAACAAAGCAAACAGACAACACACAGAATCGGAGAAAATATTTGCAAACTATGCATCTGAAAAATCCAGAATCTATAAGGTACTTAAACTAATCAGCAAGCAAAAAACAACCTCATTTAAAAATGGGCAAAGGATATGAACAGAGGCTTCTCAAAAGAAGACATGCACACAGCCAACAAGCCTATTAAAAAATTCTGAATACCACTAATCATTAGAGAAATGCAAATCTCTAATGAGATACCACAATGAGATACCATCTCACACCAGTCAGAATGGCTATTATTATGTCAGAATACAACAGACGCTGGCAAATTTGCACAGAAAAGAGAATTCTTATACATTGCTGATGTGAATGTAAATTAGTGCAGCCACTGTAAAAATCAGTTTGGAGTTATCTCAAAGATCTTAGAACTACCATTCAATTCTGCAACCCTAGTAGTGGTTTATATTACTACCATTCAACTTGGCAATCCTAGTGGTGGATTATTAACTATATATTCGAAGGAATATATAGTTCTACCATAAAGACATATGCACAAATATGTTCATCGCAGCACTTTTCACAATAGGAAAGACATGGAATCAACCTAGATGCTTGTGAACAATGGATAGAATAAAGAAATTTGACACATTTACACAATGGAATACTATACAGCCATAAAAAATGAAATCATGTCCTTTGCCCCAGTAGGATGAAACTGGAGGCCATTATCCTAAGCAAACTAATGCAAGAACACAAAACCAAATACTGCATGTTCTCACTTATAAGTGGAAAACTAAACATTGAGTACACATGGACACCAGAGTAATAGACACTGGGGCTTACTTCAGGGTGGGGTGAGAAGAGGGTGAGAATCAAAAAACTGTCTGTCAGGTAGTATTATCACTACCTAGGTGATGATATAATTTGTACACCAAACCACAGCAACATGCAATTTACACATGTAACAAGCCAGCACATGTACCCCCTGAAACTCAGGGTCAGAAAAAAAAATTTAATTGAAGTTATAATAAAATATCAGATACTAAAATGGAAAGTGCACTTCAAAGACATGTTATAAAAAGTAAATAAGAATATATTATTACTTTGATACAAAACATTTTGGAATTCAACCTCTTGAGATAAGAATTATTTTAGTTTCAAATTGTATAATATAAAATTGAATGTTTTAGTCTTTCATGAAGCCTGTAATGTAAAAACTGGTATCACTTGTTTTATGTTTATTATTTTGTATTTTCTGCATATTAACTTAAAACAAATTCATATTTTTAAAACTTAATTTTGTTGAGTTTATTCAGAATATTTAATCATGGAAAGGTATTGTGAACACATTGTGATGCCAGATGGACTAGGTTAGCACAATGTTTAATGCTATTATTGTATATTTTGCAGACACTGTTTTTTTATTGTCTGCTATTAGCTGTATATTAAGAATGACTACGTAATATTTAGCCAAGCACAGAAAGAGAAATACCACATTTTGTCACCTTTATGTAGAATCTAAAACAATGGAACTCATAGAGGCATAAAGTAGACCGGTATTTACAGAGGTTGGGGGGGGTGGGGCAGATGAGGAAATGAAGATGAAATCTCAGACAGGAGGAGTATGTTTCATGTTTCGGAAGGGGTTCTATTAGACAGTGTGGTGAATACAGCTAATAGTAGAGAATTGTACATTTCAAAATTCCTACGAGAGCAAAGTTCAAATCTTCTCACCACAAAAAAAGTGTTAAATATTTGAGGTGATGGATATATTAACTAGCCTGATTTAATCATTCCACATTGTTTTTATGAATTCTAACATCAGTTTATGTCTCGTAAATTTATTCTATTATAAATTGTTCATTTTCAATAAAAAATAAATATTGAAAATATCCTATAAAGAGATTAATAAATTGTTTTAACATGAATGGCATGAATATAGGATAAATTCCTACTGTTTAATTCCCAAAATGAGAAATTTGAGTATATCACCTTAATTATAAATAAAAATGTGTATGGCATAAAACAAATCAGAAGTGTTTTGAGTTTTGTAAACACAGAAGACAGTAAAGTATACCTCCAAGGGTTGTATGTAATGGGTTAAAAATATGTATCAGCTTAAGGAAGGAAAACAGTCATGAATGTTTATGAAACAGTCGTGAATATAGTTAATTCATATTACAAGCTGGATTTAAAAACAAAGATAGGATATCTTACATTGGTAAATCCTTTGAAAGTGTTTCCAGATAGAATAAACATACTTTCTTTTAGTACTGAAATGTAACAGCATTTAGTATAATCTAAATGCATGACTGGGATTATCAAATAAATAAATGTGTCTTTATTCCTTAAATTTTAAATTATGTGGACTCTGAAGCTGCTCCAAATTGTCAATAAGTATACAGACAGCTAGTATATGCTGCTGAAAGAGATGAAGTTTTACATAAAAAATTCCTTACTTTATTTTTTAAAAATCTGGCAACCCTAATGTTCTAATATTTTGTTTCATAATGTTTAAAAGTCAGTTAAGTAGTGTCTTGCTGAGATTTTTTATATTTAACTCACCCTCATAAAAGTCTATTGTTTTTCCTTTTTTATACACAAAAAAATTCCCAATGACATAATTATAATCCCGTAAAAATCATATTTATGAGTTAAGAATTGTGTGTCTTAAACACTGGTTTAAACACACACACACACACACAACGACAATGCTCTATATCTTTAAAAATACTTTAGATTGCATATAAGTGGTTTTATTAAATCCATATTGTATAAAATGACATTAAAGTTTTATAAATAATTCATGTGGTCTTGAAATTATTAAAGGAGTAGACACATACATTCAAAATTATCTGTTAATAGAGAAATGTGTAGCCAGGTACACATATGTGTATGAAAACATAAATATGCTTATTTATTATTAACCAATAAATTTGGAGTCAAATCCTCATATGCCTACAGAGTTGGGTTATTCTATAAGCATTCGATAAAAGAGAAAAAAAAATCAAAAAGCAACCAATGTCTTATATAACCCCCCAAAGAAACATCTTATTTAGAAAAAGGGGATTTATATCCACCTGAGGAGTGATATTGTAGCCCATTTATTTCTCATCAAACACTATGGGGAAAGAGTTATATTTTGCTTTACCAGTTCAAGAGCAATTTCAAGCACTGTCAAGAAGTATTTGCTTAGTGACAAATGACACTACTCTCTTGAAAATTTGGAGATGTATCTATACCTTTTCTCTTTGCCTTTATTATGATTATAGTTACATTTTATGTTTTTCTTTATGTTTAGTAGTATTATCTCTTTATCAAAGAAAGTCATATATTCTCCATTAGACCTTTTTAGGAATGAAATAGATGGCAATTTCTCTGACACAATTTAACTATAAAACAACTTAAAGGCAGAAAAGAGTGACTTTTCTGGGATATATTTATGGTTTGCTCATTTCCACAGGAATGACATTTGTAAATTTTGCACACAGATAAAATTGCCTAGGTTACTTTAAGAAATGACTGATGTGCCAAAATTATCTCCACTTTAATACAGTATCTTGCAAATTTGCAAATTTCACTTATCATGAAACTTCTTAGAATTAAAAAACAGTTAAACTGTGGATCTACTGCTCTGGTATGTTGAAAAGCCACTGTCCTAAAATAACATTTCAGATTTCACTTGTTGTGCCAAAGCAGGATTTCTAAAAATGATGTTTTGCTTTAATCATAAGACATACTTTGATGATTCTGAATATAATTATTGAATAATTAATGTGACAAATTTTGACAAAAGTATGTATTCTAGAACATGTTTTAAAGTCAGACAAGCATTCTCTTAATGAATCGTATCAGAATATTCAAGAGAGTAGGCATCACTTGAAAAGGAAATTGATTTGTTACACATTTTGACAGGTTTTAGAACATTTAGCTGTATTCTCTCAACTGAAAGGTGGTGAGAGTGGGTAAAAAAAACAAAAACAAAAACAAAAAAAAACCAACTCTTTAAGGGTACAGTTTATCTTATTTTGTTTTGATTTGACTTTAAAGTGGCAAACATCTTTTGCAAAGACACCCATTTTGTAAATCAGGGCTGTCTTCACCATTGACAGAAAGGATTCCTGTGGGATTATTGTTAGGTTCCATGCTTAGTTATATTTCAACCTCAATCTGTTTCACCAAAGCAAAGATACAGGTGATAGAAGATCATGGATATTAAAGGAAATCATCATGACAACAAATTCTTATTCACCAGCATGGTTCTCAAACTCTTGGTTAGGAGCAATACATTCTCATGTAAAAGAAGGTATATAGAAAGATCAATATCTCCTTGTAAACAGTGTAACATATTTGTTCCTATTGCATTACTACTCACTAACATGCTGAATACTGCTATATAATGTTTTAAACATACATTTAAGAGTACATGCTAAGATCATGCATGGCAAAAATGGTCAGTTTATATTAAGTTATAGATGATCATGTATCAGATTATATGTAGCTCTGTTATGAGAAATT
>NW_012115433.1:2565362-2568204 GCF_000951035.1 Colobus angolensis palliatus
ATACTTTTTTCTTAATTTATACTATCTTTCATATTTGAGAAATTACCCTTTGTGTTATGTATAAATGTTATAATACATATAGGCAAATTAATGTGTACAAATTTAGACATATATGTGTTTTTATTCATATTAATCCTAATATTTTAATTTTATTGGAATTATTATAATATACTTAAACTTTTTCATATTTATTCTGTATATAAATATTTTTTTCTTCTTATACTTAAGGATGACAACTCTAGTGTTCATATTACCTGATATACATGGTAAATGCACGATAGATAATAAATAAAACCCTGAACAAAGAAAAAAGTGCAAAGAAAGAAAGACACGCAAAGAAAGATTGATTCATTTCTTCTAAGAAACTGGAGAAGTTTTTAATATTCTAACATAGGTGTAACCTCCCCCCACCTCAACAATCTATTTTACAGAGACAGAGAACTGTTCTCACAAATATTTGTTTTGAGAAAGTTCAGTACACATCATGCTTTTAAAATTTTTAGAATATTTTCTCTATTTCCTATATAAATATTTTCCTTAATATTTTTAGAATATTTTCCTAGCAACAACTTAAGTACTTTTTGACCTACTGACTCATTAAAGATGATGCGTGTAGTTTATAATATGGCTGATTATCATAGTCTTACCTTTGTAACTTCAACTTCTAGGAGTTCTGTGAAAACTGAACAGCAAACTTCGTGCTGGACACATGAGGAAGAGTCGGAAAAACTTTCTTCTTTTTGCTTCACAGTCTTCTCAGCAAACTCTCGATGTGCCCCATTGCCTGGAATTACAGACACTTGTGCTTTTAGTACCACAACACTGTCAGTATGTCACTGCTTACTGAATGCTATTTTGGGTTCTCTGAGTAGAGTCATAAACACTGAGCCTTTTGTGCAAAATATCATAAGGGCACTCTGATGCTTGTTCATAGTCTGGAATTAAAATGCAGACAGCTAAGCAAGTAGTACGAGCTGATTATCTTTTTTTTTTTTTTTTTTCCCTAACAACAAGCAAAAACAAAATAAAGTACTTACTGGCCTGAGTTGATAAAGACAGAATTCAACTTACGTACAAGAATTTTGTAAGTAGAGAGGACATGCCCTCTGTTTGGGGATTAGCTGATGAAAGAAATGATCAATTTAAAGCAGACACAAAACTTACTAAAAAGAGAAATGATTTTCCACTGTGTGTCTATGCCTTCTGGCTATTTCTTAATTCGGTCAGTTCTCCTCAGAAATCAAGTAAAATACATAATGAGGCAGCAATGTCTAAATTTGAATAAGTCCTTTTCTTTTCCTTATTTAGTTTATTATTACCTAAAATGTTTTGTTTTATTTTATTCATGTTTATAATTAGATTTTGATATAAGCTATTGTTATTCAATATAAAATACATATGTATTCTCTATGCTGTTTACTCAAGCTGTTATTTAGTTAAAAATCATTTTTGAACCAAAGTAGAGAAACATTAAAATATTAAAAGTTTCTTAAATTATACCTATTTTAAAAAATTCTATGTGGGTCAGGATTATTCAAACATCCTATTAATTCTGATAGATATTTTGGTCACTATCCTCTTAGTTTTTTCACTTTCTCTTATTTTTTGAGGAAAGAAATGGCAAAAGCTATATGGGCAGTAAAGTAGTTAGGGTACACAAGCACACACATATACACACACGCACATGTGCACACACATGCACATACACATTCATGCACACACATGCACATACACATTCATGCACACACATGCACAAATGCACATCCTATGAGGCTGTGAATGTTAGGAGGAATCAATAATTTATGAATACATATTGAAGAGATGAACCTGGGAGAACAGATCTGTGGATAGCAGGAACAGGATAATGTGGAAAGTGTTTTTTCAGGTTGAAAAAAAACATTTCTAGGTGTTTCAAGATGTTAGTAAATAGGGAAAAAATAAATTTTACAAAGAACCTCTGAAGTATTCTTATATATTTCCCCTTCATATTTTTTTACAGTATCAAAAAAGGTGGAGATACCTGTTTAAAATATTTATTTACATAATTCACTGTTCTATCTATGACCTAGTCTAGGATTTCTGTAAGAATCTAACATTTTATGAGATGCCAATTTATACCTTGATGTTTATAAAATATCCAGCTGCACTTAGGATTGCAACCACAGTTTATAGCCTCAGTGTACCTGTAAACATGATGTTCCAAAGGCTTATTTTAGAGCCTAAGGAAGCAAAGGTGGGTCAGCATTTGCTGCCCTGATTATGACAGTACCAATAAAGAGCAATGAGAAGTATAGAAACCACACTGAGACAGCATTAAATTGTCTAAAGAAGGTACAGTGTGAAGCTACATGTTTTATGTAGAATATCATTAACAGCACACTGATTTTATTAAACAGATCATCTATTATCAAACACGTTTACAGGCACTAGTTGCTGTAAACTACTTAAGAAATGCATGCCCTTCCTGGAAGAGGATGTAAGATGAACAGCCGATAGCCTAGGATCCAGCAAGTTTCATCCGCTATGCCACAACCAAGAATGCAGACTTGGCAGTACTTGGACTGGTCATCAGGTAAGCTTAGGGATTAATTCTACATCATTTTCTTTATAACAGGATAAATATATTTGACTATTTTTTCGTGTATGGGGAGGGTAATGCATAGTAAATGGAACATGACTGTATAAGAACAGAGGCTCGGGTGCGGTGGCTCAAGTCTGTAATCCCAGCACTTTGGGAGGCTGAGACGGGCGGATCACGAGGTCAGGGGATCGAGACCATCCTGGCTAACACGGTGAAACCCCGTCTCTACTAAAAAATACAAAAAACTAGCCGGGCGAGGTG
>NW_012115433.1:2568404-2568845 GCF_000951035.1 Colobus angolensis palliatus
AGCGGTAATTTATAGCTGCACAGTGACATTCTGGTCTGTTTTCACATGCAGTCTGAGGGAATTCCACAGTTATCACCTGCCAGCAGGCTAAGGAACAGAGCTTGCAGTTGCAGAAGCCAGGATTTTATTGAGTTACTCTAAATAAAATTTGAATCCAAATATTATAATTCAGAGCCACCAATTTTTAAACCAGATAATTAAGAAATGTATATCTAATGACTAACTGCAGACAAGACTGGCTAATGAAGTTTGAATCTAACTCACTGAACAGGCAGAAATAGAAAGTCAAACATTATGCAAGCTCTGATCTGTCCTTTGAAAATAGACATTTAATCAGAAAGTTTAAGTCTATCTACTTTATATCATAGGAGATACATGTGCCTTCAATTAGATACCTAGGTTTGTCCAATCAGATTTGGTCAGGATAGCATAATCTAAGGA
>NW_012115433.1:2573920-2597933 GCF_000951035.1 Colobus angolensis palliatus
ATTTTATTCTCTTTGAAGCAATTGTGAATGGAAGTTCATTCCTGATTTGGCTCTCTGTTTGTCTGTCACTGGTGTATAAGAATGCTTGTGATTTTTGCACATTAATTTTAAGTTGTTTTGGTAAAAGCTTATAATATGTTAATACAGAAACATTTAAAACAGGTATTTACTGTATGCTATCACTGTATCAGTGAGAAATCTATGGACTAGCAAGCAGATAGCAAAATCAAACAAAATCAAATCCAAAAATGAATAGAATAATGAAGAAATTCAATGTATACATAGAGAAATAAAGTAGGGTTAAGGGTTAGTTGATCCAGTGGCTTCCTCCTGCAGTCAGTTATCTAGGTTCTTGGGCTCTGCTTGGTTCTCCAACTTTCCTCAAAGCCCTCAAAAACACTGGCATTTTCATCTTATTCATCAAAACGATCACTTGTCCTTGTATGAAGAAAGAATGGCAACAAGAAAAGCTCAAAATAATTGTCATTCCTGAACCTGAGAGAAAGAATTAGTTGGTAGAAAAACAGATTCATTTCCCCAAATTAGAGTGGAGTGGTTGAATCTAGTTGATAACCAACTAGATGTCCAGTGTTCACTTTAGATATTCATGTAAAATAGCTTTTAAAATGCTGAAAATAAAAATAATAATTTTCTCCATGGATTGCCATTAAATGATATTCTTTTCCAACAGTCTAATTTGCTGTGTTTTCCATTCTGTTTTTAACATTGAACATATATCACAATGATAAATATGGGGAAATTAAAAAATGCACAATGATAGAAGAAATAATAAACAAAATACTCACTAATCTATATACTTCTAACCATGCTAAAACACTTTGTGTCAAAATGACACAAATTTTGCTCAAAGTAAAGAAATATTGTCTTGAATATGGCAACAATTTGTGTGGTTTAGAGATTTATCTTTTAAATTCTAGTTACAGTAGCCACTTGTCTAATATAATAAAAAAATTTTATTGTCATATATATATATATACATATATATCTCCTTATTTTCTTACGTTTGTATTCATTTTATTCTTTTTCTTTTTTTCCCTTTTTTTTTTTTTTTTGATGGAGTCTCACTCTCACCCAGGCTGGAGTGCAGTGGGGTGATCTCGGCTCACTGCAAGCTATGCCTCCTGGATTCACACCATTCTCCTGCCTCAGCCTCCCGAGTAACTGGGACTACAGGCACCTGCCACCATGCCCGGCTAATTTTTTGTATTTTTAGTAGAGACGGGGTTTCACCGTGTTAGCCAGGATGGTCTCGATCTCCTGACCTCGTGATCTGCCTGCCTTGGCCTCCCAAAGTTGTTTTGTTTTTATTTTATTTTCTCAGATGACTTTTTTCTGGAGCACTATATTGAAGAAATATTTATATTTATATTATATTTATATTTATATATTTGCCAAGTTGCAACATAATCTTCATGATAGAAGAAATCCATTATAGTAATTAGCAATGAATAAATGCACAAATAACAAATATGCTCACTAGAAAAATAATTTAGTAATTGTCAATACAGAAACAACTCCAAATACTTAAGTTCAGACATAAACATGTAGAGGTATGTCAGCCATATTTTCTGTTTATATTACCAGACTTTATTAGAAACATCTCACCTAGGCACCAACCTCTCTGAAACTGTAGATTAACTTTTACTTTTTCTTTCACAGGACAGTATTACTACGAACATTTAATTTCTGGAAGAGTTTCCATGCTTTTATGAAATTTTGGTTACTTATTAAATTTATAGATCATACACATCAGCATTATAAACATTCTCTCTGGCATCATTTAAAATTGTAATATTATAAAACATGTGAAGTTATCTATCATCTATCATCTATTTATCTATCTATCTATCTATCTATCTCTCTATCTCTCTCTCTATAGTCTATCATCACCTATTAGGTTTATGCAATGTATTGCTCTATGAGTCAAAATGATGCAAAGACAAGACTCTGACCAACCATTTATTTGACTACACATGGTTGACCAGCATCTTGTGTTTATATCACTATAATCCCTATTCTAATGTATTACATAAAGTAAATTTTTATTTAATTAAATTTTTATTGAGACTTGAGAAATCACAGGGTTATTGTAGCAATGTAAGGGAGTTACTTTGTACTGTTCTTGACAAATAACTTCTATATTATTATTACTACTAAATAATAATTGCTATTGTTACTATGCTTAATGGTAATAATAAAGACAGTAGTAGTTGGTAGAAAAAGGAAAATCACATTTCCAATAAAATAATAGATTTAAATCAAAACATTTAAATAATGCATTACAATAATACACTAAAATTAAAATAATTGATTTAAATCAAAAGTACAGAATAATGCAGTATTAATATATTAAATAAACATAGTGTTTCAAACTATTTTTACTTCACATTATTGTAAAATTGTGTGTATGTATGTGAGAGTGTGTATATATATAAATATCTATGTATATATTACACACCACCCCATATATATATACATATGAAACCAATCTTATTGAGCTTTTCTTCTAGTTTTAGAGTTTCAGGTCTATGTCTAAGTCTCCAATTCATTTTGAGTTGATTTTTGTATAATGTCTAATTTCATTTTTCTGCATGTGGATATTTAGTTTTCTTATCAACATTCATTGAAAAGACTATCTTACCCATTATGTGTTTTTGAAATATTTATTGAGATTCAATTAACTGTTAATGTGTGGATCAATTTCTGGGCTCTCTATTATGTTCCATCAGTCTATAAGTCTGTGTTTATGCTTATACCATGCTGTTTTGATTACTGTAGCTTTATAATGGACTTTGAGATCAGGTAGGACGATGCCTCCAGCTTTTCTCTTTTGTTCTCAAGATTGATTTAGTTATTCGGGGTCTGTTTTGGTTCCATTCAAATTTGGGGGTTCTTTCAATTTCTCTGTAATATATCTTTGAAATTTTAATAGCGAATATATTGAATCTGTAAATTACTTTGGGTAATATGAATATTTTAACAATATTAACTCTTCTCATCTATGAACATGGTGTTGGTGGTCAACAGACATACGAAAATTAAAAAAAAGCTCAATATCACTAATCATAAGGAAGATGCAAGTTAATAGCACAATGAAGTATTACCTCAGACCTAGATTGGGTTAGGTTAGATTGGCCATGAAAAAATACAAAAGATAAAAAGTGTCTGTGAGGATGTGGAGAAAAGGGAACTTTTGCACACTCTTGGTGTGAAAGTAAATTAACTCAGTCATTATAGATTGCAGTACGAAAGTTCCTCAAATAACTAAAATTAGAAATAACATATACTCAGCAAACCTAGTACTGTGTCAATAGCCAAAGAAGCAACAAATCAGTATGTGGAGGAGATAGCTGCGCTCCCATGTTCATTGCAACATTATTCACAGTAATAAAGGTATAGAAAAAACCTAAGTGTCTATCAATTGACGAAAGCATAAAGAAGATGTGTTATACATACATAATGGGATAATATTCAACCTTAAACAAAATCCTGTCAACATGGACAATGTGTTGGCAAAGACATGAATGAGCCTAGGGGACACTATGTTAAGTGAAACATGCCATGCACAGAATAACAAATATCCTAAAATATCATTAAATCACAGGATATAATGAGGAATCTAAAAATGTGGAATCTAAAAATGTCAGACAGAGGCAGCATATAATGGTGGCTATCAGAGGTTTGAGGTGGGGGGATTTGGGAGATGTTGTTCATTTTTTTTTATGCATTTACAAAGGTGGAATATCCTCAAGATATATATTACATGTTATAGTAACTATAGTTAAAAATAATATATTGTATATATTATTAGAATTTTTACATTCTCACCACAAAAAAAAAAATAGGTGAAGTAATCCATGTTGATTAGCTTGACTTAGGTATTTCACAATGCTTACATATATCAAAACATGTTTTATGCCATAGTTAGATAATTTTTGACATTAAAAATGAATAAATAAATTCATTAATATAATACTCATACCTAATAAAAATAGCTAATATATGCTTCCCTCCAGAGAAAAGTTCAACATATTTTTACATATTGCTTGCTTTCTCCTTTTGTTACTTTTCACTATTTTACTAATACAAAAGGTAGTTCATGTGGGTACCATTTCGGCAAACTTTTATAGCACCATGAAACTGTCCTAAAGGCAGATTGAATTCTGCTAAAACTCACTGTTAAGAAATTTAATTTGAATGAACCACTCTACCTTATTAGTCCCATTGTAGAGACATTTATCGTGTCCAGGTTGTATACCTTAATTTAGTTTGGTGATAAATTTGGGATCTAGGGCTTGATAAGCTAACTTGAGATTATGTATTTGTAACCAACTTCACTGAGGTAGCTGAAGTTCCCAAACATTTTATCATTTGTTTTTGTTATCTAAAGCAAGACACATAAGAAAAATCTGTCAAAACATAAAACAAATTAATTATTATTAATTGAAAAGAGATAAGAGGGGTAACTAAACTATCAAACATCACTGCATTAATGCAATAGCAATAGAGACGAGGGAGCAACAGAAAGAATAAGGAGGCTGGAAACAGATTTATGCATGTGTGAGATACAAGATATGACAAAATTGGTGTTTCAAATAACTAGGGAATGGTTAGTAATAGGAAGAACATTTTCTATACTCACAATTTCTTACACCAATTTTTTTCACACCAACCACTAATTTTTTTTTCCAACTGAGGATACCAAATGAGGGTCCAAAAATTCCATTTAATTTTGACACTATCTACATGGAATTAGCTTCAGACTCACAAGTAAAGTTCTCAGTCCCACAAGACAGTCCCCACTTAAAACTGTAAATTGCCAGTCCTGGGCCTCACATACTTATGATCAGCTTAGCTGCAAATCACAGATTCCCACAACCTACTCTTCATGTTCAATAATTTGCTATCATGGCTCAAACAACTCAGGGAAACACTTTATTTACTATTACTCATTTATTACTGAATACAGATGAACAGCCAGAGGAACACATACATATTATGAATTATGGAAGAGTCTTGAGCACAGAAATTTCTGTTCCCTTGGAGTTTTAGGGTACCCCCCTCCCAGCATATGGATGCAATCATCTAGAAGCTCCCTGAACCCCATCATTTATAGGGTTTTATGAAGGTTCCACTATATAAGCTTGATTGATAAAATCACTGACCATTGGTAATTGGACTCATTCTTCAGCCCTCCTTCATGCATCCTAGAAGATCTTTTGTACGGAAGTCAGGACTGAGACCAAATAGTATAACAAAAGAAGCTTTCCTCTTTATTGTACAGGAAGTTACAAGTGTTTTAGAAACTCTGTGTCAGAAACTGGAGGGAAGATCAAATTTCTTATTATAGCATAGTTTGGTCATTTAATAAATGATGTTTGAAAAATTATGGTACAAATCTATATGGAGAAAAATGCATTTAAATTTCTGCTTTATATAATAGCAGAAAAAATTCAGGCAGATAACATTAAATAAAAATAAATAAAAGTGTGAAGAAAATATGAGTTCATATTTTAAAAATACTGGATATGAGATATGATATCTAGGACTGACACAGATGACAGGTACTATAAAGATAAGCAATGTTTTTTTATTTATCCTAATGCTATCCCTGCATGCGGGGCTTAAAACCTAGATGAGGAGTTGATGGGTGCAGCAAACCACTACGGCACATGTATACATATGTAACAAACCTGCACATTCTGCACATGTATCCCAGAACTTAAAGGATAATAATAAAAAAAGATAAGCAACGTTATATTTTTTACTATAGAGAAATTTAAAATGGCAAAATAAATAGAAACCATTAACTTAAAAGACAAGTGTCTGAAAAAACAACAAGAAAAATACACAGACCAGCCAAAATTCATCTATCATCTGTAATTACACTCAAATAAGAAAATCAGAAGAAAATAGTAGCAAAATTGAACAATGATCTCCAATAAACATATTAATATACCTCCAACACAAATTATAGTAATTTGAATTAAAAACAGTAACTAGTAATTTTATTTCAAGTTCCTCCTAAAAATTACAAAGATTGACAATATTTTTTGTTGCCAAGGGAGTAAATATACACTTCTGTCATAGTGGTGATGAAAAAGTTTTGGGGAAGACAATTGGAAAGTAAAAATTTCACTAAACTTTCCATAGAAATAAAATCTATTATAAACCCTATGTAAAAACACATTTATTCCAGCATTTTATTAATATAGAGGATCCAGTCATAATTAAAATACCTACCAATAAGGAAATATAATATATGCATTTATGTTTTGCCCATACTATGGGAGCCTAAGATGCAAATAAAAAGACTGAGGTCATTCCATGGGCACTGACATGGAGGGCTACCTTAATAACAACTACGCAGTATTTGAGAAAATAACTCAAACTTTCAGTGGCTTATGTGGCGGTTATTTTTAATGATAAAATATTACTGGTGTTTTGTGTGTGTGTGTGTGTTTCACTCTTGTTGCGAAGGCTGGAGTGCAGTGGCACCATCTCTGCTCACCACAACCTTCACCTCACAGGTTCAAGAGATTCTCCCGCTTCAATCTCCCGAGTCGTTGGTATTACAGGCATAAGCCACCACACCCAGCTAATTTCATATTTTTAGTAGAGATGGAGTTTCTCCATGTTGGTCAGGCTGGTCTTGAACTCCCAACCTCAGGTGATCCACCTGCTTCGGCCTCCCAGAGTGCTTGGATTACAGGCATGAGCCACTGTGCCTGGCCTGGTGTTTAATGTTTTAGAAAGACTTCTTTAAGTGACCTGGCCCTAAGAGTACAAAGTTCTGACCTGATTCAGGACCTGGGTAACTCAGAGCAAACAACAAAAATAAAAAGGGAGCAAAACAAATCAATCTTAAAATAAATTTTTAAAACTATAATGTCACTTACTTCCAATTATTTTATTATCTGTGATGATAAACCAATAATTTTTAAAATAATTTAGCATATTAAAATTTACTGATGTTTCACTGATAACAAGAAGGCAAGTAAATAAGCCCTTCAGTCATTGTACCTTTCCTTTCATTGTCTTGTCTACTGTATATGAGATATTAATTAAGTTTCCCTTAATATTTTATTACCTCATGGACATAAAGAAAGGCAGGAATTCATAGTCCTTAAATCTATCTTGGGTATTGCTGCTTTCAGTTAGACTTTCTAAGGTAGTTTGGTGCTATATGACTTGCTAGTCATCAGAAAGCTAGCATAGAGCTGTCATATAGCACAGATCTGTTTTTTTGAATGCATATATTTCTACCTTACAAACACAAAACAGGATAAAAGTTATTTGCATATCTTTAAAACAGGGTATTAAAATCGATAACCCAAAACTATAGATCTATATATTTTGCAGACAATATTAAAGTGAGAATAGGAAAAAAAAATTGGCCAGGCGTGGTGGTTCATGCCTGTAATCCCAGCATTTTGGGAGGCCAAGGCGGGTGGATCACCTGGAGGTCAGGAGTTCAAGACAAGTCTGGCCAAAATAGTGAAATCTTGTCTCTGCTAAAAATACAAAAATTAGCCGAGTGTGGTGGTGGGCGCCTGTAATCCCAGCGACTTGGGAGGCTGACAGATAACTGCTTGAACCCAGGGGGTGGAAGTTTCAGTGAGCTGAGATCGCACCAGTGCACTCCAGCCTAGGCAACAGAGTGAGACTCTGTCTCACACAAAAAAATAAATAAATAAAAAATTAAAATAAAAAGTAAAAAATTCCAGGGTAACAACTCCCAATGTTGAGCTGACCCAGAGAGGCATTATAAAGTTTGATTTCAGTTAAAACCATTTTCATGTTATCCTTGTCTCTGGATAAATCCTAATAGAGTAGGATTTTGGAGAAGATCATACCTCGAAACACTAATTTTCAGATAATAAAATGTGATTTTCTTATTTTATATAAAGAAAATTAATTATGAGAGAGAAATATAAAGAACTGTCTTGAAAGCAGTTCATGTGGAAAACAGATGTTTTCTAGCAAGCTATTTAATAAATGTCAATGGTCTTATGAAGCTAGCAAAATGCATTAATAGAAATACATTGAACTCAAATTCCTTAGATGTAAGAAGATGTAGAACGATTACCATGTAAAGAGAAGTTAGACTTCCTTTATATTTTCCAATTTTTCTGTCTTGCCATGAATAATATTTTGAGAGGACCTGATCACTATTCTTTTCATCACCAGGTATTAGCTCTCAGCAACCATCATTGGGATGTGTAAAAGCTATGCTTAGCCATAGCTGATGAAATTAGAGTTTGACATCTGCCTCAAACTGTGTCACTCACTTCTCTCTCTCTTAAATTATGAGTTCAACGTGTTAAAACCTAAGTGATAGACAATATTTTATAAAATTTTGCATATTCTATCCCATTTAAACAATTACCAATACCCAGGAAGGTATTTATTTCTTCTTATTATTTTATAAATGTGGAGAGTGAAATTCAGTGAAGTTCAGTAACTTTTCCCAGGGCCCTAAATTTGAACACTCTGTTTCTCCATATCCAAAACACTTATCTTTTCAGCAGTATCATACCAAAGCTTTATAGAAAGTCGTCAGAGCCAGCTGGCTTGTTTACTGCTTATTGAAACATCCTGTTTAAAAACATGTCAGCAGTTATTTTGAGTACAAAATGTAAGCATCTTTTCAATGAATGAAAATTTAAAAACTGATTGGTGTGGCTGTTCTTAAAATTGAAATAATACTTAAGGAAGAAGAGCAAATGTGACATATATAGATATCACACATAACCATGTACAAATTACCTACCAAATTGCCTTAAAACTTAAATGAATATACTGTCTTAATCATTAGTGACATATAATTCAAATCCACTAAAATTAAGTTGACCAAAATGCATTATCTACTTGTCATTTGATAAAAAAAATTTAACTACCAAATACAATACTCAATATTATTTATATTTTCATTATGTTTTAAGTATTAATTTCTTGACCCTAGAAAACTACTGTTTAAAAGAGAAGAAGAAAATGTCCTAACACAGTATAGCACTATAGCAATTCCAGTATTGCTGCCAACTTATTAACTCACTAATATAATTAAAATGAATTACCTTTTTTACCCCAAGGTGGTGCACTAGAGGCTTTTAGCATGCCTCAGTCACTTGGAAATACCAAAATAGTTCATAAACATGAATTATTTAGCTTTAATTTAAGAAGTATTCATGAATGGGAATCCACTGGTACCGTGAAGAACACCCCAGATTCCCAGGAGCAGGATGCAGGTAAACAGTCCCCATGACATTGTCCAGCTGATAAAAATATCCTGGAGCAAGGGCACCTGCTCCACTCCACACCTAAGCAGATCTCCAGGCATTTGGAGCATCCACTCACCTCGACCAACAGCCTGAGCCACCCCACCCTGTGCAGAGATTGTGGTGCAGCAGGGCCTTCTCTGCTTGACACCTAGCAAGATCTCAGACATTGTGGTGAAGTGGGGCCCTCTTCACTCCACACCCAAGCAGATCTCCAGGTGTTCAGAGCACCTGCTTGCCTAGATTGGTAGTCTGAGGTGCCCAACCTTTACTGCACAGAGATCATGGTATAGCTGTTCCCTTTCCACTCCATGCCCAAATATATCTCGAGGCAGCCAGAACACCCTTTCCTTTGGATTACCAGCATAAGTTGCCCTGCCCGTGCTGTACAGAGATTGTGGTGCAGTGGAGCCCTTTGCACTTCATACCCAGGCGTATCTCCAGACACCGAGAGCACCCAATCTCCTAGATTAGGAGTTTAGGCTGTCCACCACCTGTCGGTGCAGTGGACTTGGGGCCAAGGAGTTTTCCCAGCTCCACATCTAGGCACACCTTGGGTGCTTGGTGGTCACCCACTGGATTCTCTCTCAGTGCTGATGCTAGTGCCTGATCTCAGGGGACCTGTAGGCGGGCCTGCCCAGTCCAGTCCTGCCCACCTTATGCCCCACCACCTAGGAGCTAAGCAGGGAACTCAGTCCACTGTGCACTGCACTGATCATCCCACTGACTGAGGCAACAGAGACCTTCACCTGGTAAACAAGGATCAACTATAAACTCAGCCACATTGGCAGCAGTCGGCTCTTACATACAAGTGCCATTTACTGGCTTTCAGGTGGAACCGCACAGCCCTATATAAAACCTACCAAAAGAAGGCCGCAGGGCAAAAGCAAAGCCAAAATACTCTACCCAACATTATCTTCAGTCACACCCCCTAGAGAAAGAGAAAAAGAAAAAAGAAAAAAAAAAACGCATCAAATAATACTATATAGAAAGGAAAGGAAAAAATCCTACCCACACAGAAAATAATTACAAAAATTAGAAGTGCTAGTATCTTCAGAGGAAGGAAACCAGTGAAATAATTCTGCAACCATGAAAAACTTGAATGTAGTGACACTACCAAAGGATCACACTAGCTCGCTAGAAAGGGTTTATAAACAAAATAGAAACTCTGAAATGACAGATAAAGAATTCAAAGTGTGAATTGCAAGGAAGCTCTATGAGATCTAAGACAATGTTGAAGATCAATACAAAGAAACTTCTAAAGAAATCCAGGAAATAAAGGAAGAGAAAAGCATCATAAAAAATCACTCAGAGCTTCTGGAAGTGAAAAATTAACTTATGAAATTTTAAAATATAATGAGAGCTCTCTAAATAGACTGGACCAAGCAAAACAAAGAATTCCAGAGCTTGAAGATCAGTTTTTTAAACTAACCTAGCCTGACAAAAATAAAGAAAAAATAATTTACAAAATAAAATATATGAAAGGTAGTAGAACAAAGAAAGAAATAAACTTGGAGTGGAACAGAATGAAATTGAGACACAAAAATCCATACAAAAAACCAGTGCAACCAAAAGATGGTTTTTTAGAAGGAATAAACAAGATCAACAGACCGTTAGCTAGGTTAATGAAGAAAAAGAAAAAAGATCCAAATATGCAAGATCGGAAATGACAGAGGTGGCATCACAACTCATCACACAAAAATACAAAAGGTCCACAGATGCGATTATTTACACCTCTATGCACAAAAGCCTAGAAGATCAAGAGGACGTGGACAAATTTTTGGAAACACATAGCCTTCCAATACTAAATCAGGAAGAAAAATAAACCTGACTAGACAAATATCAAATTATGAAATGGAAGCAGTAAACCACCAACCAAGAAAAGACCCAGATCAGATGAATTCACAGCCAATGTACCAGATGTACAAAGAAGAGTGGGTATCAATTCTACTGAACCTACTTCAAAAAATTGAGTATTGACCCCTTCCTAACTAATTCTATAAAACCAGCATGACCATAATACTAAAACTCAGCAAAGACCCCCCACCAAAAAATAAAACTACAGGTTAATATCTCTGATGAACCTAGAGAGAAAAATTCTCAACAAAATACTAGTAAACAAAATGTGATAGCACATCAAAAAGTTAATTAGGCAGGATTGAGTAGGCTTCATTCCTGAGATGAAAGGACAGGTCAACACATGAAAATCACTAAATGTGATTCAGCACATAAACAGAATTAAAAACAAACAAACAAAAAAACCATGATTTTTTCAATAGATGTTGAAAATGTCTTTGATAAAATCCAGCATCCCTCCAGTCTTTGATAAAATCCAGCATGATGAAAACCCTCAACATAGTAGACATCAAATGAAAATACATTTAAACAATAATAAAAGTCACCTATGACAAACCCATATCCAGCATCATACTGAGCAGACAAAGCTGGGAGCATTGCCCTTGAGAACTTGAACAAGACAACAATACCCATTCTCACTGCTCCTACTCTACATAGTACTGGAAGTCCTTGCAAGAGCAATCAGGCCAGAGAAAGAATTAAAAGGTATACTAACAGGAAAAGAAGAAGCAAAACTGTCTTCTCTAACAATAAAATTCCATACTTAGAAAGCCCTAAACATTCTACCAAAAGGCTCCTGGAACTGATAATGACTTAAGTAAAGTTTAAGGATACAAAATCAATGTATAAAAATCAGTAGTATTTTACACACCAATAACGTTCAAGCTGAGAGCCAAATCATAAATGCAATTCCATTTACAGTAGCCACAAAATAATTAAATACCTAGGAATACATCTAACCAATGAGGTAAAAGATCTGTACAAGGGCAACCACAAAACACTGCCAAAGGAAATTAGAAATGATGTAAACAAAATGAAAAAGAAAAAACCAAAAAAACAAAAAACATTTAGTGCTCATTGATTTGAAGAATCAATATCATTAAAATGGCCATACGTCTCAAAACAATCTACTGATTAAATGCTGTTCCTATTAAACTTTCAATTTTCTTAGAGAATTAGAAAAACATTGTAAGTTTAATATGAATCCCAAAATAACCTGAATATCCTAAGTAATAATAATAAAAAAAAAAGCCAGAGGTGTCATATCACCTGATTTCACACTGTACTATAAGGCTACAGTAATCAAAACATCATGGCACTGGTACAAAAACAGACAAATAGACCAATGGAGCAGAATGGAGAACCCAGAAATAAAGCCACACCCTACAGCCATCTGATCTAACACAAAGTTGACAAAAATGAGCAATGGGAAAAGCACTTCCTGTTCAATAAATGGTGTTGGTATAGCCATATGCTATACCTAGGAGTAGAGTTGATGGGTCATATGATAAATCTATGTTTAAACTTTTAATGACTTGCCAGAATATTTTCAAAATTTAACGGTTGTATCATTTTTTATTCTTGCCAGCAGAGCTTGAGTGTTTCAATTTCTCCATAACCTTTGTAAAACATTATCATTCATCTTTTTATTATAGCCATCCTAGTGGACATGTGTGTGGTGGTATCTCATTGTCTTTTCCAGTTGCTTTACTCTAAGAACTAATGATGTTGAGCATCTTTTTATGATGTTGAGCATCTTTTCATATTCTTATTGGCAATTTGTCTTCTAGATACATGTCTATTCAGATACTTAACCGCTGTATTTAATTAGATAAATTTTCTTTTTCTTATCAAGAATTCTTTGTACATTTTAGATTTAGGTCCCCAATGAGATATATCACTTGAAAATATTTTATCCTAGGTTTTAATTTTCACTTTCTTCATAATGTCATTTGCAGGCAAAATTTACTAATTTTGGTAGTATTATCCAATGTTTCTATTTTTGTTTGTTTGTTTGTTTTCTTGCTCTTGTGCTTTTATTATCATACTTAAAAACCCTTTGCCTAACTCCAGGTGTCAAATATTTACTCTAATATAATACTTTTATAGTTTTTATGCTTTTAGCTCATATATTTAGGTCTAAGATCCATTTGAATTAAGTTTTCTGGAACTTTTGCAATTGAGGCCCAACTTCACTCTTTAGTAAAAGTTAATCCAGTTGTTCAGCATCATTTGTTGAAAAACTTATTCTTACCCCATTGAATTGTTTTTGTTGCCTTTTAGAAAATTAATTGAATATAAATTTGAGGGATTTTTTAACAGATCCTCAATTCTAGCCCATTGATTTCAATATGTCATTATTTCAGTACTACACTGCCTCCATTTTTGTAAAGTTTGAATTCCAGAAATTTAATGCTTCCAAATTTATTCTTCATTTTTTAATATTGTTTGGGCCTATTGAATTTTCTTTTAAATTTAAAATCATCTTCTCAATTTAGGCAAAGAAGCCATCTGGTATTTTAATAGGGATTTTACTGTTTCTGTAAATCAATGTGCTGAGTATTGTCGTCTTAAAAATAGTATGTCCCAAATCATGAACATAAAATATCTTTAGATTTATTTAGGTCCACTTTAATTTTTTGACATATATTTATACTCTAAAGTATAGCTTTTAGAGTATAAATGTTATATGTTAAAATATAAATAATATTTTATTTTTATGGCATTCTATGGAAAATCATGTCTTAGTTTTACTTTCTAATTGTTTCTTGTTAGTATATATACATACAGTTGATTTTTTATATAGATTTTGTACCCTGAAAGCCTGATGAACCAGTAGAAGAAACTGAAGGTGATGTGACATACATTAGTAATATCTTAATAATAATACAATTAATTTTACTCATGATTATTGTTTTCATGTGGATTGAAATTATTGTATGGGATCACTTGCTTTCAGACTAAAAAGTTTCTTTAGACTTCCTTATACAATGTAACAGATTCTCTGAACTTTTGTCAATTATCTGTTAATTTTTTTCAATTTTGTCTCAATTATTGGAGAAGGTCAGTATTTCATGTTTTATTTTTAATAGTATTACTGGATATAATATTCTTGCTTGGCTGCTTTTTAATTTCATGTTTCTGTCTGTACTTTGAATATGTCACTACCTCTAATCTCTACTATTTTTGGTAAGAAAGCACATGTTATTCTTATTGGGGTTCCTTTGTCATTGGTGAGTCATGGCTGTCTTGTGCTTTCAAGATTTTGGCTTTATTAACTTTCAGTGTTTTTCCTATAGTGTGCCATGGGTGAATTTCTTTGCTAGTGGAATTCTTAGAGTTTCTTGTTGGTATATATTCATGTTATTTATTTTTTCCAGTCAGGGATTTTTCAGTCTTTATTGCTTCAAATATTTTTCAGCCTAATTGTTGTCTCCTCTTCCTTTGATACTCCCATTTACATACGTTGCTTTGCGTTGTGGGGGAGCCACATTTTTCTGAGGCTCTGTTCGTTTCTTTTTATTTCTTTTTCTCTCTGCTTTTGAGATTGCATAATTTTGGTTCTTCTCTCTTCAAGTTTATGGATTTTTATTTCTTACAGCCCACATCTACTCTTGAGGAACACTAATAAATATTTTATTCAATTTTTGTAGATCTTAAGTCCAGAGTTTCCATTTGGTTCTTTTTTTAAACAAACAACTGCTCTCTCTTTAATGATATTCACTATTTGGTGAGACATCGTCATTGTACCTTCCTTTACTTTTTAAGATTCATTGTCATTATTTCTTTGAATATCTTTTTAACAGCTGTCTTGAAATCTGTGTGTGTCTGCTAATTCCACCATGCAGTCCCTGTCACTGGCAGTTTCTGTCACCTGTTTTGTTTGTCTTCACTTTCCAGGTACTTTTCACACTTTCCTATTTTTAGGCATGTTTATTGGTTTTGTGCTAAAAACTGGACCATCTAGATAATATGTGGTAGCAATTCTTCACACCAATCTTCCACTCTTTTTTTTTTTTGGCTTGTTTACTTAGTTACTAGGTTGGACTATTTAGTGAAAGTTATTTCCCTACAACAGGAAGAGTCTGATGTCATTCATAGCACAGCTCCTCTTGGCTGTTTATTTCCTTGAACTCTCTATTAACCTGTCTGCCTCTTTTGATAATACACCCAGCTCTTAGGCTCTGCTAACTGTCTGCTGACTGTGCTATTGCTTTCCACTAAGCTCTTGGAAATGAATTGTTCTATAGTCTTACTCCATTAAATTGCAGTCGCTGTGCAGGATTATCTGAGATGGCCAGGCTTCGAGGTTTTCTTAACCCTAAGAGGAATTTTCTTAGCTGTGACTTTACCTGCTTATTACCAATCAACTAGCTAATTTCTTGTTGATCTTCTTGCTTTCATGGAGCTGCCAGCCTTCATTTAATTTCTTACCAACAAAGCCTACCTTGTTTCGAAAGTGAACCTATGTTTCAACCTTATGACATCTATTTCAAAAATAAATCAGTAACTATGATAAGAGCTTCAGAATTCTCTGCTTGGATTCCAATATATACTTTTCATGGATATAATCATTCCATTTTCTTGGTATATATTGTAGAAGGGGATTTTTTACAAGATAGGTGTGTTTTTAACTTGGTTAAAACTGCCAGACAATTTTAGAAGTTGTCCTAAAAATATATTCCAATTTTCAATGTATCATAGTTTCAATTGTTCTACATTCTCACCAAAATATAGCATCCTCTATAATTTTATTTTAGTCTTTTTGTGTATGGATAGTAGTATCTTATTGTCATTGTGATTTAGATTTTGTGACCTAGCTAATGTAAATGAGCAACCTTTCATATGTTTATTGGCCATTGGTATATCATACAAATTTGCTTAATAAAGATTCTGCACATTTTTTATTGATTCTTTTGCTTTTTATTTTTGTTTTGTAGATCTCTAAGTATTCTAGATATTATCACTATTGTTGAATAAATGCATTGCAAGAATCGTCTCACAGCCTTGTTGCCTTGCTTTTTCAATGTTTTGTGATGGCTTCTAAGGACATTAAAATATTTAATATAGTGAGTCCAATGTATATGTATTGTTTGTTTACTTACTGATTTTTATGGTTATTGCTTCCTGTACCTTATTCAGAATCTCATCCTACCAAGAGTTAACAAATGGGAATGTGCACGTGTATATGTAGACATGTGTGTCTACATATACATGATTGCTAGAAGCTACCTTTATTTTTTGTTTAAATTTGAATCCTTCTGGAATTTGTTTTTGACAATAATGTACTATGTGTAAGAAGATAACATTATTTTTTCTCTTATATAAATAGCTAATTGACCTAGCAACTTTCATTGAAAATACCATAATTCTTCCAAAAACTGCAAAGTTACTTTTGTTGTAAATCAGATGAAGGCACTGTTTCTGGACGGTACGTTCCATTTGTCTTCTAACGTCAATATCTAGTTCATATAGATTGGTTTGTTTTGTCTGTATTTTTCAATCCTATAAATTTTTTAACATTATAAGTAACTATTCATTATAAACTGTACATTTATATTAAGAAAATGTAAGTGATTGGGATGCTATTATCTTCTTTAGGTTTCATGCCTTTTTTTTTTTTTTTTTTCACTGCTAGGTAGTTAGAGTAATGACTAATCATTAAAGATTGAGCTGCTGAATTGTCCACTTAGGTACTTCCCATTGTTCATTTCTGGATGATTCATATTTGATTCATTATAGCAGCAAAACTATGAAAAAACATTCTTTAGCTTTGAAGCTTCTCATCCTGAAAAGCTTCTGAATTTGAAAAAAGGCCTAAGAAATGGACACTGTTTTGAGTCCTTCAAGTCTTCTAGTGAGGTCCTCACCTATCCCTGCAAGATTAACAAGAGTTCTGCTATTTTTTTCCTGCCCCCTGCAAAAGTGGTTCTTAGCCTTTTCCTCTTTCACTAAAGATGAAGCAACTATAAATTATATATGAAACATTATTTATAAATAAAAGATGTTCAAGACAAAAATTTAGTTATTTTCTTAGTTTTTTAAAAATTCTAATCTACTTGTAATATGCTTTTCTTCTTTCTAAGAAAATCGTCCTGTGTGGTATATGATAATCTCAGACCATACCAGACATGTTAACAGAAATAGACTATAAAACACTGCAAAAATCTCAGAGTGAAGATTGACAACCAATTTGGTTAAGGTAAAATAATAACTCAAGTCTTTTTTCAAATATAAAATCAAATATAAATTTAAAAGCATGTATACGTTACCTAAAAATAATTTTCAATGCACTTTGGTCAACCAATAACTACTTAATATTTTTAGGGATCGTAAAAAGAAAAGCAAGCATAAATTAGGCTTTGTATAGTTGTATAGTTATACAATCTTATTTTGAACAACATCCAGTGTGTTAAATTCCTGTATTGTGTTCACAAGTGTATCATTTAGGGAATTTTTGGCAATAGGCAATAGATAACCACCCCAGAGAGGACTTACGCTAGAACAAAGTTTATTATCACATGTGTCAAGATATCTAAAGTTAGGGCTCTTCAGTACACTGATGTGATTTAGCCCTCCTTCCTTTCCACTTTCTGCTCTGCCATCCTCAGTATTTTACTTAGTCCCGTCAACATCACTGAATCTCTGTGATAGTTTCAATTACCCTTTTCTCACACAACAAGTTAACGAAAAGAATATGAGTCATCCTTATTATCTTTTCAAGAATGGAAACTATAAAATAGACACTGCTTGCATCTTCATGGACAACTTACGTTTTAGGGTCCTTTACACAACTAGGTCTAGAAAAAGACAAAGATCAGCACAGCTGGAAAAGCTTAGAAAATATTCACAATAGTTTCACAGAGAATTCTAGCCTTCAGGAAGCATAAGACTATTAGATACCTGAACAAAACTGTAATTCTCTGTCAAGGACATAGGCAATATATATGACAATTAGGTAAATAGCCACAATAAGTAAGGGATCAAGGTGATATAAATCAAAACAATGTACAATTATAAGTGAAAAAATAAGATTATGTAGACCTAGCTCATAAAATATTATATAAAGTACAAACACATTCATAACCCAATATTATTTTAGGCTTACTTCAAAAAATAGAATGCAGCAGAAAGTGTAAATATGAATATAGTACTAGCCTTGTCACTTGGTAACTTTTATTCCAGGTAAATTATTTAAACTTTCTGAACCTTGGAATTCAGATTTCCTAAAATAGAATAATAATCCTTGTTTATTTGTTAAGGTTTCTGCAAAAAGCAAATGTAGTAGCTAATGTAATCATGCTGTGAAATCGTCCCATATAGATTTGTAGGCTGGGCACAGTGGCTCACTCCTGTAATCCTAGCACTTTGGGAGGCTGAGGTGGGTGGATCATGAGGTCAGGAGATAGAGACCATCCTGGTTAACATGGTGAAACACCATCTCTACTGAAAATACAAAAAGTTAACTGGGCCTGGTGGCATGCGCCCATAGTCCCAGCTACTTGGGAGGCTGAGGCAGGATAATCATTTGAACCCAGGAGGCAGAGGCTGCAGTGAGCTGAGATCATGCCACTGCACTCTAGTCTGGAGACAGAGTGAGGATCCATCTCAAACAAACAAACAAAAGCACATGTAGAGGACATATTACATATAAAAGAGGGTATAGTTGCCATTGAGGAATGTAAAAGATATCAAAAATACTATACTATTATAAATAGTATCAAATGTAAAATATATCAAAAATACTGTTAGAGAAAATATTTACAAACTATGCATTTGACAAAGGTCTAATACCCAGAATCTATTAGTGATAGTTTGGCTGTGTGCACACCCAAATCTCATCTTGAATTGCAGTTCCCATAATCCATGTGTATCATAGGAGGGACTCAGCAGGACGTAATTGAATGAATCATGTGGCAGTCACCCCCATGCTGCTGTTCTCACGATAGTGAGTGAGTTCTCCTAAGATCTGATGGTTTTATAATGGGTTTTCCCCCATTTTGCTGGGCACTATTCCTTCCTGCTATCATGTAAAGAAGGACATGTTTGCTTTCCGTTCTGTCATGATTTTAAGTTTCCTGAGACCTTCCCAGCCCTGTGGAATCAAGTAAACCTCTTTCCTTTATAAATTACCCAGTCTTGAATACGTTCATAAAGCAGCATGAGAATGGATTAATACAATAAATTGGTACCAGTAGAGTAGGGTGCTGCTCTAAGGATACCTGAAAATGTGAATGTGACTCTAGAACTGCATAACAGGCAGAGGTTGGAACACTTTGGAGGGCTCCAAAAACAGGAAAATGTGGGAAACTTTGGAACTTCCTAGAAATTTTTTGAATGGCTTTGACCAAAATGCTGATAGTGATTTGGAGAATGAAGAACAGGCTGAGGTGGTCTCAGAAGGAGATAAGCAACTTGTTGGGAACTGGAGTAAAGGTCACTCTTGCAATGCAAGAGACTGGCAGCATTTCGCCCCTGCCCTAGAGGTCTGTGGAACTTTGAACTTCAGAGTGATAAATCAGGGTATCTGGCAGAAGAAATTTCTGGCAAAGTATTCAAGAGGAAGCAGAGCATAAAAGTTTGAGAAATTTGCAGCCTGATGATGCTAGTGAGGCTGCAGAGAAAAGGAAATGTTTACACATGGTTGATACGAATGTAAATTAGTTCAGCCACTATGGAAAGCAGTTTGGAGATTTCACAAAGGAATTAACAGCAATCCTATTACTGGGTATATACCCAAAGAAATTTAGATCAGTTTCCAAGAAGATACATGCACTTGTGTATGTTCATCGCCACTTTATTCACAATAGCAGAGACTGGGAATCAGCCTAGGTGCCTGTAAGTGGTGGATTTGATGAAGAAAATGTATGCATACCCTACACATACCCTGTGGAATATTACACAATCATAAAAAGAATAAAATGTATTTTTCAACAATGTCAATGAAACTAGAGGACATCATTCTAAGAAAATTAATGTAGGAACAGAAAACCAAATACTGTGTGGTCTCACATATACATGGGAGCTAAACACTTGAACACAAACATGGGAACAACAGAAACTATGGACTTCTAGAGGGGGAAGTTTGGTTTGGGGAAGGGTTGAAAGTCTACACGTTTTGTATTATGCTCAATACTAGGGTCCAATATACCCATGTAATAATCCCACACATGTACCCACTGTATCTAAAATAAAAACTGAAAATCTTAAACAACATCCGATCATGGGAAAATTCTAGAATGCAACATTCTTTTTATGAACTGTACTATACTCTCCTGAATATTGCTAAAGTGCCCTGAAATATAATCATGTCTCTGAAACGTTTCTGTATTCTATGGAATATGTTGCATATATCTATGAAAAGAAAAATCCTACTTAAATAGGATATATTTAAATTATTGGAAATAATTAATTTTGAATTATTATTGTTTTAATGTTAATTACATTTATTTTGTTTATTCACATCAGGGTATGCAAACTAAGACTCACATGCCCAAATTCACCAAGCCTTCTATTTTCATAGAAAAGTTTCTTAGACCCCAGCCATTCTGATCTGCCTACCTGTTGTCTGTGTTGTCTGTGGCTGCTTTTGTGCTACCATAGCAAACTAATTGGGAAAAACACTCTTGGTCTACAAAACCTTGGTCTACAAAACACTTTTGGTTTACAAAAGCCATTTATTGGAAAAGTTTACCAACTTATGCTTTACAGTTGATGTAGTTACCTTTAGTTAATATTTTAGCATAGTTTACTTGAAAGTTAAATTACATATGTGATCTACAAAATATATGTAGAAACACACACATAAATACACAAACACAAATCTACGTAACAGAAATCATCTTGTTCTACATTATCTTGTCTGACAATGAGTCAATTAATTAATAGGATTTAATTAAAAATTAAGATTTTTAAAAAGATACTTTAATATTTTATATTTATTTAAAAAATATATATACATATTAACTTTTTGTGCAGGCTCTCAAGATAATTTTCTTCAGAAAGGGATTCTGCATATTCTTTCACAAAGCTCATTCATCATGTGTCTATGTTTTCCTGTTTGTTTGTTAAGAATGAAGAATAAATGTAAATAATGTGAAGTAACCTTGGTGTGAAATCCTTGGTTTGTTAATAGACTTTATTTTTCAAAGCTATTTATGTTCACAGCAAAAATGAGTGAAAAATACTGAGCGTTCCCACATACCTACTGCACTTCCCCCCAACTCCACTTTCTCTACTATCAACATCCAACATGAATGTCATGTATTTGTTACAATTCATGAACCTACATTGACATATCATTATCAACAAAGTACATAGTTCACCTTTGGGTTCACTCTTGGTTTCATACATTCTCTGGTTTCTGACAAATGTATAATGACACATGAATTAGTGCATTTTTCACACTACTGATGAAGACATACCTGAGACTGGGCAATTTACAAAGGAAAGAGGTTTAATGGAGAATTCACAGTTCCATGTGGCTGGGGAAGCCTCACAATCACAGCGGAAGGCCAGGAGGAGTAATTTACATTTTACTTGGATGGTGGCAGGAAAAAAAAGGAGGGGGGCTTTTGTAGAGAAACTCCCATTTTTAAAACCATCAGATATCATAAGATTTATTAACTATCATGAGAACAGCATGGCAGTGACCCATTCCCACGATTCAATCAACTCCCACCAGGTCCTCCCACAACAGGTGGGAATTCGAGATGAGATTTGGGTGGGGACACAGCCAAACCATATCAACACGTATTCACGACTATAGTACACAGAATAGTTTCACTGCCCTAAAATCCTCTGTCTCCTTTATTCTTCCCTCCCTTCTATTAACCCCTGGCAACCACTGATCTTTATGCTGTCTCCATAGTCACACATTTACCAGATTGTCGTAGATGGAATCATACACTAGGTAGTCTTTCCAGATTGGCTTCTTTCACTTACTTATATGCAATTAAGTCTTCTACATGTCTTTTCATAACTTGATAGCTCAGTTTTGGCATTGAAAAATATTCTACTACTTGGATTTACTACAATTTATTTATCCATTCACCTGTTGAAAGACATTTTGGTTGCTTCCAGGGTTTGGCAATTATGAATAAAGTTGTAATATCCATATGCACGATTTTGTGTGGGCTTGAATTTTCCACTTCTTTAGGTAAATACCAAGAAGTTAAGTTGTTGGATTGTATGGTATGATAACGCTTAATTTTGCAAGAAACAACCAGTCTTCCAAAGTGACTGTATTACTTTCCATTTCCATCAGCAATGATACAGAGTTCCAATTTCTCTACATTCTTGACAGCATTTGGTGTTGTCAGTGTTTTGGGTTTTGGTTATTTAATAGGCATATAGTGGTATTTCCTTGCTGTAATTCCCTAATGATATATAATTTTGAACATTTTCTCATATGCCTATTTGTTATATGTATATCTTCATTGGTGAGGTGTCGGTTCAGGTCTTTGGCCTATTTTGTAATAAAGGTTGCTCATTTTCTTATGATGTAATTTAAAAAATTTTCATCCATGCCCTTTAACAGCACTTTTGGCAGCTTGCTTTTAACATGCATTTCTATTAAGTTCATCTTAGCATATATAGAAAAATAACGCTTTGTACCTTTTAGATATATTTTGTAACAAAATATTTTATTTGTTATATTTTGTAAAGTCAACATTTTCTATAACAAAAAGTGACATGGTTAGTTTTGCAAACAAACATAACTGACCCCTTGGTGACACGTATTTGTATGGTTGAGAGCAAAAGTGTGCAAGTTCCGACTGGTCTCAATATTAGGAAGCATGTCTTGCAGATGAAATGGAAAGCTTTAGTTACTCCATTTTGTAGCACATATAAAACACCTGTGCTATGGTAGAAGTTGTACACGCAGTATCTCACTTAATCCTTGAAAATTTCTGCCCCATTGTTGTCAGTCCCCTTTTATATTTCAGTAAACATCAGAGACAAATAGTAAAGCAAGCTCTTGAACCCACAGAAGATTTTTGATACCAAATCCATATTTTTCTCACAAAACACACTTCCTCTTTACTGAAGAAAATTTACATTAAAAAAATACTTCTTTTAAAAACTTAATCAACAATTTCATAATACTGGTATTAAGTAGCCACCATTTGATGATAGAACATCAAAGAGTCCATTATGGCTGGAGTGTGGACAGGTGGAGAACAGAAGATGAGGTATGTGTGTGTGAGTGTGTATGTATAAGTGTGGAGAGTATGTGTGTACACACAAGCAGATTGTTTAAGGCCTTGCTGGTAATTTCTGGTTATTTGCCTTTAATAAATAGTTAGATGGAAAGCAATTGAAGAGTTTGAAGCAGATGAAGTTGTGATTTAACTTAGATTTAAAGGTACAAACCGGCCAGGTGCAGTGGCTCACGCTTGTAATCCCAGCACTTTGGGAGGCCGAGGCAGGCGGATCAAGCGGTCAAGAGATCGAGACCATCCTGGCCAACATGGTAAAACCCCGTCTCCACTAAAATTACAGAAAATTAGCTGGGCATGGTAGCACGCACCTGTAGTCCCAACTACTTCAGAGGCTAAGGCAGGAGAATCACTTGAACCCGGGAGGCAGAGGTTGCAGTGAGACGAGATGGTGCCACTGCACTCCAGCCTGGCGACAGAGTGAGACTCCATCTCAAAAAAAAAAGGAAAAAAAAAGGTACCAATCTAGTTCATGGGTAGAGAATAGAATGTCAGAGGCCATGATGGAAGAAAGGGTAGACATTATAAGAGCTGTTGAAAAAAATTAGCAATCAGCATTCATCTTTTTGATTATCTCAAACTTATAAAGCAGGTATTAATTGGTTAGGCTAGTCTGAGTGCAAGTAAAACTGATTC
>NW_012115433.1:2599038-2603270 GCF_000951035.1 Colobus angolensis palliatus
CAGATTTCAAGCTTCTATAATTTACACTCTATCACCGTGTCTTATATTCAGGAATTCAAGAGAAACTTACAACTACCTCCTGCATTTATTTATTCACAGAATGTTTATTGAGCTCTGCTATGTACTGGCAACACAGCGAGACTCCGTCTCAAAAAACAAAAAAAAGGTACCAAGTTCATGGGTTGCAGCATACTAGAGAGTATGTAAAACAAGCAAACAAACAAAATCCCAGTGTGATGCCTACCTACAGCAATCACAGCAGCTTTTAGCTAATAGACCCTGCATATTCACTACTCTGATAAGCACTATGACATAAAAGAGAACAGGAGAGTGTGACTTTAGCTACTGATATTTTGCAGGTGGAGGTATGAAGTAGTCAGGAAAGCATTCCATAAAAGGTTGGTGGTTATATTGTGCTTGATGATTAAGCAGGCCTACTTGCATCAAGAAAAGGAGCTATGTGTGCAATATCATGATGTATAAAGACATCTTCATAGAATGCCCAATAAACTGGCACATTTGGATTTTACAGCAGATGTTGAGAAGTATCTGGAGTTAATCATGAAAACATAAACAAAACAAGAACAGGATGGTTCGAATCCATCAGAGTTTTTAGGGAGGATATAATTTTACTAGATTCAAATTTCAGCAAAATCATTTTGGAAACATTGAAAAGGATTGAGGTTCAAGAACAAAGGCAAGTTATTCAAATATGAGTCTAGTATACTAATACTCAAGCCAAAGGGATAAAAAAGGCATAAGCAAAGATATTGGCAAAGGAGTTTAAAGTAGCTTGTCAACATATTTATTATTTAATTGGATAATTTATTATTATCCAAGATTTACTGACTAACTGCAGGTAATTAGAAGGAGAAGGAGATTTTTTTTTTCCCCCATGGGCTTCTGGGTTGGCCAACTGTGAGAAGAGTTACACCATTCAACAAGAAATGGAATAAAATAGGACAGTTGAGGGTAGTAGATTTTGGATGTGAAGAGAGAAGAGAATACGATAGAAGATATAGGAAGAAAAAGGGATAGTATTTAAGGAAGAAATATCATTAAATATATAACCGATATGGGAGTAATTGACAGCATAGCAACACTGAATCTTCCAACCTGGAAAAATGGTATAAACTTCCATGTATTTGAACTTCTTCAATTTCTCTCAGCAATGTTTTGTGGTTTGGTCATGAATATATTTTGCTAACTTCTTCTATAATTTCTATATTGCTCTAACATTGCATTTTGGAATGTTGCTGAATTCACTTTTTAATCATAGTGAAGATGATTCACTAAGCAATGTCTTAGGATTTCCTATGCAAGTGATGTCTGTGAGTACAGAATTTTGCTTTTTCCTTTCAAATCACTGAATACTTCTTTTCTGAGACTACTGTATTGTATAGAATCCTCAGCACAATGTGGAAAATGAGGGTAACAGTGAACACTCTTGCTGTGTCACTAAGGGGAAAGCATTCAGCTTTTCCTAATTAGTTGAAAATGTTCCCTATAATTGCGAGTGTGTTAAGAGTTTTTACCATGAATGGATATTGGAATTTGTCAGAGACTTTTCCTGTATCTACTGAAATTACCAAATGTTTATTCTCCTTTATTCTATTAATCTGATGAGCTACTTTGATTTTTTTCCAATATAATACTAACTGTGCAGACCTAGGACAAGTCTCATTTATTGATTATGGGCTAAGACTATATATTGGAAGATTTAATTTGGTAATATTTTGTTAAGTACTTTTGTCTATTAATGCCATATAGTTTTCTGGTACTATTTTTTCATGCACGGATGTCAGAGTAATACTGACCTCACAACACGAGTTGACAACTGATTATATATTCTCTATTTTCATGAAAAGTTTGTCTCTGCTTGATGCAATTCAACCCCGAATATTTGCTAAACATCACTGATGTGACAGGATTGCTGTGAATTTTTTTTGAGGGGAGTGGATTTTGAATTAAGAAAAATGCTATTAGAGATTAGGCAATTCATATTTGTTGTTACTATTGGCATTAGATTGAATAATTTATGCATTTTGAGGAATCTGGTTCATTTGTTGAATTTATAGGCACACAATTTTTCATCAGACTTGGTTATTATCCATTTACTGTCTCCAGAATTGATAATGGCATTTCCTTTTCTTCTTTGATATTAATATGACTTATTTATTATTTGCTTTGATACCACTCCGTCTTTCATAATAGAGGTTCATCTATTTTAAAAATCTTAAGAAAAACATTTGTTTGCATTGATGTACTCTGTTGTTTGCATTAAGATTTCATTAACTTTCATTGTTATTATTATTTACTGTTCTCAAATTACTTTGGGTCTGGATTCCCATTTTTGGGGATAAAGCTTCTTAAAGGGGCCATTTACCTTATTAATTTTCAACCTTCACTTTTTTCAATATGAACATTTAAAGCTATATAATTTTTCATCTAAATACAGCTTTAGTGGAAGCCAATAAATATGGATATGTTGTTTATTATTGTTCCCTTAAAAATACTTTCTAATATGTTGCACATTAATAACTTGAAATAATTGCACCATCTACACATATGTTATACACATACTTTACATGGTTTACATATAAATAATAATAAAACTGGACTCACACATATACACATACCATAATCTTGTATTTTCTCTATATACTATAATTTAGAATTGTTACCTGCAGGATATTTGCCTTATTGTTTAATCTTGCTAGTACTGTGAGTCTGGCACTTAAAACTTGCTTATATTTGTATAAGTACTAAACCATATAAGTGGACATATATAACCTAATATTTATCTACTTCAGATACTCTTATTAGTTCCTTTCATGATATTTTAACTAATTCTAATAACAGCTCCATTAGGTAGATACATTTTTTCCATATTAACATCGAGAAGTTGTAGGTTAGAGAGGTTAAGTAACTTCCTCAAGGTTCGTTCCGTACACAGCAGATGATAGACTCAGAATTCAAGTTTGATCACTGTATCTACAATCTTAATCTGCTACCTTTGGAGGTTTTACAGGGGGTGATTAAGGAGTTATGCGCAGGAGGAAGTAAGAGTGAATAAAACAGTTATAGGTTTCCCTACAAATAACTGTCTTTACGAATGATCAGATAGAAGAAAAATCTGGATACAGATCTTAAAATCATATGTAGGCTGTGGAATAATAATAACAATGATTTAGTCCTATAGTCAAATCTGAAACTAATTTGTTGCTTTAAACACAATATCCCTTAAGGTAGCTATAGATAGAGCCAAAATGCTCTATACAATTTCCCAGGTTGTGCACTGAGTACCCTGGAGGCACGGTCATAATAAAATTCTCTGAATGCAGACCCCTTGGGACCGTATGACACTTGCATACAGTACTGTGCTGTCCAATTCCAATTCCAGTCCTTATCATAAGCATCAAAAAAGTAAGTTAAGTTTTTTGGTGCTTTTTGTTGTTTTAACACTTTCCTCCACAAAACACATCATGTGCAGCTAAAGATTAGGTTATGTAGTATCGGGAGAATTCTCTCCCAATGTTTAACGTGGGTTCTTTTCTATTTCCTAAGTGTCTCGGCTGGGTTGAGAAATAAAGGGAAAGAGCACAAGAGACAGAAATGTAAAGCTGGATGTCCGGGGGAGACGTCACATGTCGGCAGGATCCATGATGTTCCCCGAGCCTTAAAACCAGCAAGTTTGTATTAGGGATTTTCAAAAGGGGAGGGAGTGCACGAATAGGGTGTGGGTCACAGAGATCACATACTTCACAAGGTAATAAAATATCACAAAGCAAATGGAGGCAGGGCGAGATCACAGGATCACCGGATGAGGTGAAATTAAAATTGCTGATGAAGTTTGGGCACGCATTGTCATTGATAACATCTTATCAGGCAGGAAACAGGGTTTGAGAGCAGGTAACCTGTCTGACCACAGTTGATTAGGTGGGAATTTTCCTCCACCTGATAAGCCTGGGAGCGCTACAGGACACCCGGACACCCGGGCTTATTTCATGCCTTCGGCTTTGGCCATAAAGACCGGACACCTTTAAAGGGGCCATCTATAGGCCTACCTTCAGGGCGCATTCTCTTTCTCAGGGATGTTCCTTGCTGAGAAAAAGAATTCAGCCATATTTCTCCTATTTGCTTATGAAAGAGGAGGAATATAGCTCTGTTCCATCTGGCTCACGGGCGGCCAGTTCAAAGTTACCTCTCTTGTTCCCTGAACATCGCTGTTA
>NW_012115433.1:2604602-2625962 GCF_000951035.1 Colobus angolensis palliatus
AGTGAAAAATCTGTATTAGTCTGTTCTCACACTGCTGATAAAGACATACCAGAGACTGGGCAATTTAGAAAGAAAAAGAGGTTTAGTGGACTCACAGTTCCACCTGACGGAGGAGGCCTCACAACCATGGTGGAAGGTGAAAGGTATATACTACATGGTGGCAGACAAGAGAAAGTGAGAACCAAGTGAAAGGGGAAATCCCTTTATAGAGTCGTCAGATCTCATGAAACTCATTCACTACTATGAGAACAGTATGGAGGAAACAGCCACCTTGATTCAATTATCTCCCACTCTGTCCCTCCCACAACACGTGGGAATTACGGGAGCTACAATTCAAGATGAGATTTGGGTGGGGACACAGTCAAATTATATCAAAAGCAATGTCCAAAAATCTTAAAGAATAAAACTGAGTGGAAGAGGGACAGGAAATGCTGATTTTTCCTAATTAACCACAAAAGGAATATATCTAATGTCCTGGTAAATTCAAAATCCTGATTCAAGAAAGATATAGCCTTCAGTTTCACAATTTCTTGTAATCGACATTAAGAAAGCAAATCATACACCTCAGTATCACTGACCAAAACATAACACTGTGTTGTCAGTTTTGGTGAATATGTATTCTGTATTGGAGGCTATTGGAGAGTAGAAAAACCTGTATCACTATAAGGGCTTTTGTATGCAAGTTGACTTTCCAAATTTAGGAATAAAGAGACTAAAAAGAACTACCATTTCACCTATTATGACTATTCTATCAATTTATTATCAAGAATAGTGCAAAATGCTGGAAAAAAGCATCACTGTTATCGTTTCTTGGAATGTGTTCTTACTAAAGTGCAAGACTTCTGGGACTTTTAGTTTTACATGTCACAAAGCTTTGGGGGAAAATCAAGGAAATAATTCTGCCCTTCTGCTTCTGTATATTTTATGAACATTCTACCCCAGTACTATCAAAGAATGAGAGTGCTTTCGTGATTGAGAAGAAAATAACATCATGACAAGTACACACACAAAAAAATACATTCTAAGTACATTTTGAATTGAAATGTAGCAAGAAGGGATCGCATGCTAATATAAGACTTTTCAGAGTGGCAATAGCAAATATTAATATTTATAATGTTTTTCTGTGCCCAAAGCATGCTTCCTCTGTACTGAATTGTTCATTTATCAATTTCTATGTTTAACCTTATATTTATTTTTGTGATCGATTGAGGATATATGGAAGAACTAGACGTTTATTTTACCTCAAGTTATATCTTTAACTTCTTGCATTATTCACGATTAACACAATTTGGCAATACTAACTTAGGAAAAAAAAGACAAAAAATGAATTAAATGTTCTTTTGTAAAACACAAAGGAAACTGTTGCAGATACGAAAACACTTCAACACTTTGCTTTCTTAGCGCAAGTGGATTCTGTCTGTTCAAATTACTAGCCACACTGATTCCCACCTACTGCAGTACTAAGAAACACTTTGATCTAAGGCACCAGGCTATCTTTAGGATGTTGCAAAGAATCGATCTAATTCCTCTGATTAATTCTCACCTGCTTATAGGTTTTACAAAATTTACATTTTACTAGAATATGGCTGGGATACTCAGGAACAGGAGTAAACTTCATTTTCAGTACTGTATTTGAGACACTCAGGGAAACAATAGTGAAAATGAATTTCAGCAGTCAGTTGGTTAACTAAATAATTTAATGCCAAAAATAAAATAAACAGAAATTGTAGGTTCTATTTTGTATAGGTGGCATGTGGTTTTTCTTATTTTCATCATAATAAACCCATGGATTTTATTCCCATTGTAGGGAGAAAGTGTATGTATGGGTGAAAACCACGTTTTGCACCAGTATTAAGTAAACATTTATGTATAGATACTGGTTTCCATACTGGTAGCCATAGCCTCCATCCTGACTGGCTTATCAATGAATTTCTTATTAATAAATACTGTTTGTTTTCTGAAAATTGTAAGCAGTTTCTAACTACACGCATTACCCTTAGCTGCAACTCCACGTAAACACATATTTACATTTCCTCTTGCCTCTCCATGAGCATGTTCCCTATGCAGTCCCAAAGGGGCCTGTTCTTAGAAGGACCCCACACTTAATATAATACTTTGCTGTAGGCATCCTTAAATTTTTAATAACCTTTGAATTTTCATTTTCCACTGGGTTGCACAAATTATGTAGCTCATCCTCAGGGTATAAGATTATTTTTACAAAGCACAATTCTGATACTTTCACTATGTGTCCAAATCTGTCAAATAAACTGCTAAATGACATCTTTTCTGTGTTTCCTTATCTGAGTCTCATCTTGAAGAGCAATTTCCCTATCCCAGTTTCCCGGCACTGACTCTGCATTGGATTTTTGCACATAAATTTCTATGTGGCATTGGAATGTCTATCAGTAATTGTACACAACATGAGGCTATGCTAAATGAAAGAGGTTTTATTTCTTGCTCATCCCACAGCTCCCCTAAGTAGCTCTCCTTCAAGCTTTGTCTTGAAAATACAGGATGCTTCCCTCTTGCATCTTCACCTTCTGGAAAACTTAAGGGACTTGTTTTTGACATAAGAGAAGGAGAAAGTAGATAGCAATGCAGAGTATTTTTTAACATCTAGCCCTGGAAGTGGCTCATATCATTTCACTTACAATGTATTAGTTTATGTTTGGTCATTTGACCCCAAAATAATTGAGGTAGAGGCTGAAAAATGTAGTCTCCCTGTATGCCTAGGAAGTGGAAATCATGTAGTTAATTCACAGCAATGCAGCTGCCAAACTTGGAGAGAGAATCTAATTCATTTTTTCTCTTCTGCAGTGCCTTGGCCATATCTTTGGATTGTAGGACTTAAGCCAATATTTGTTGAATGTGTGATTCAGTGTACCTAGCATGCTAACTTCCCTGAAGGTTCTTGAAAATTTCATTATTTCTGTTTACTTAGCCAAAATCATAGTCTCCAATATAGCAATAGGGCTTCAAAACAATCGTTTTTATTACTTCCACCTTAAAAAGTTTTATGAAAGAAAGAAAAAAAAAAACTATTGAAAGAAAACAGAGGAGACACAGTATTGGAATTATCTTTTTTATTTTCTGAGAAATTATGGAATCTATGTTTTATGAGAATATTCAAGTCATTTTTTCAAATATAAGAAAATAACAATAGTAGATAAAACTAGGTTGAGCAGTTAGCTTATGACTCATAAGCATAAGTTACAGAGGAAGTAAAATATGATAAAGTAACTTATGAGACCTAACATGTTAGAAAAAGGAAGTAAACTATGAATATGTTCTGAACATAGATATGAAGACATGAAAAAATCCGTAAGACTCTAGGATGATAATATGCTAAATACACCAGAGGTACCAGAGGCTGCTATATTCACGACGTACTTAGTTTATATGAGGTACATAAGGCACTTCAAATACTCAGCGTTTTTAAATCATCCATCCATTGATGGCACTTACATTTTGATAGACAAAATAATTAAACAGATTTAAAACAAAATATTTTAACTTAATAGACTAAAATTCATTTGGGATGAGGAAAGTTTAAATTTGGGCAGGGAATATTCTTTTTCTAAAGATATACTATACTAAACAAGTATATACTAAATATACTTGTTTATACTATACTAAAACAAGTATATAGTAAGGATTGAGAGAGAAAATTTCTAAACACAAATATTATAACTGACACAGGTGGGGTGATTAATTGATGATAAAACGTTCAGAGGAAGATCATTAGAATATTACGGCACTATTCACAATAGCAAAGACTTGAAACCAACCCAAATGTTCATTAAATAGTCACACCCTCTCTTATCATACATATTTTCCCCCATTTTTCCTATGTGGATTTGAGATTTTGACAGGTTAATAAATTGACCAAGATCACACTGCTGGTACATTGAAGTGAGCAACAGATTTCCAATCTCATCTGTCTTACCCCAAAGATTTATAACTGTCCTATGGTTCCTGACATTCATATTTTCCTCTAAAGTATCATTGGCTTACCTATCATGAGAAAACTGTTCCTGGATCTGAAACTATTTCATGTAGCCCTTGTGCACTCAGGTGAGATCATTTAGGAAGTGTTTTGAATGCCCAAGAAAATTAGTGTCAGTCATAAAAGATTTAAGAAGAGTAGAAAGCTGTAATGAATAAGCCCTTGCCCAAGAGATCCATCTGTTCGTAATAACTAATTTGCCTTTGCTCACAAATTTCACACTGGTTTCATGCACACCTGCATCTAGCACCAGAATAAGCCATGCTGCAGGAGATGGCAACAGGTTATATTTGGAATATACAGCTGAAAATTGCTCTTATGAAACCTGGAGAATTTTCATTTTAAATCATACTTCTGTGATATCCTCTACTGTGAATGATTTGATCTTCCTAAATCCTCTAATTTTAGCATTCACATTACTTCAACTAAAACTAACTTCAAATCTCTAATGAAATGTTGGACTCAGTTTCATACAGTTCAGATAGCTAGTAGAGTTTGTTAACGTAATATTTGTCTTTTCTAATTGTATTGAAGGTGATCTTTTACTTTCTTAATTGATTAATTTTTATTTATGTGGTTCAGGTGTTGAATATATTTAAGGCAATATAGAAGCAAAGTTGCATTCTTCTACACATTACATGCCTAAATCAAGAACTAAAAATTTATGTAAATAGGAAAATTAGAGCCCACCAATACTTTTCATTTACTGCAACATTTTAGGAAGTTTATCAGTCTGAACTGCCCATTCCCTTCATTTGCAAATATTGCAGAGACTCTGGAACTCCTACATAAAAAGAGGCTTAAATGTGGTGTTCTGAGTTGGACAGCGTTGGGCATCTTAACAATGCTTTAAGAACTTATCTTAAAACATTATTTGACTAGTAAATATTATCTGCTATTTTGACAGATATGTACATTTTGAGTTGGTTTACAGAACTGTAAAACTCTTCAGACTCCTTGATGTGGCCATTGAGCATGGCACAAAATTTAGGATATTGACCTTGTATGTGACCCCTAACTTACTTGGTAAATCATTATTACTATTATTATTATTATTTTCATTGCAATTATTATAGCCAATTCTCCTCATCTACTTTTCAATAAAAGGAGATTTTTGATGTAATGGAACTATGTTTTATATTCCTTCTGTGGCATTATCACTTGCTTTGTTTTATTGTGACCTGTCTTTTTATATATCTAACTAGATGTTACATTCTTTGGACTCAAAAAGCCAATATGTTAGCTCACACCGTGCATTGTGTGTAGTAAATGATCCGTGAATATGTGTACCTTGATGATAACCCCAGACAGCATTCAAGTGCAACTCTAGATTTTGGTATTCACAGTTTTATATAATCTTTTCTCATTGTGTGTAGGCTGGACATAGTAATTTAAGCCTAGTTAATGAAATAGGAGAAAGGTGATGGAATACCACTTTAATTACTATGTTTCAAAAGACTGTCATTTCCTTTTGCTAGCACTCATTCTCTGGCTTGACTTCCTTTTTGGGGGGCTTTTCTCGTTGCTTGTTCTGGTAAGTGTGCTGGAGAGTCTGTGTGGTCAGATTTGAGTCATGCCTCTGGAAACCTACTGGGAAAGAACTAAAGCCCTTAGTCCAACAGTCCTTGAGCACATGCATCCTACCTACAACAATGAGAGCCCCCTTGGAAGGGAATTTCCCCCAATCAAGCCTTCAAATGAGGCGAAATCCTCTAATTTTAGCATTCTTATAACTTCAACTAAAACTGACTTCAAATGTCTAATGAAATGTTGGACTCAAACAGTTTCATACTGTCCACATTGCTAGTTGAACCCCAGGTGTTATGGTTTGAATATTTGTGTCCCCTCCAAAATTCATGTTGCAAATTAATCTCCAATGCAATAGTATTAAAAGGTGGAGTCTTTAAGAAGTGGCTGAGCCATGAAAGTGGCTTAAGATTGAACACTTGTAAATAGATTGGTACCCTTATGAAAGGGCTTGAGAGGATGAGTTTGCTTCTTGCTTCCCCTCAGCCATGTGAGTCCACAGCGTTCATCCCCTCAGGAGGATGTAGCAACACGGCACCATCGTGGAGGCAGAAAGCAGCCCTTACCAGACATGGAAGCTGCCAGTGCCTTGGTGCTGGGCTTTCAGCCTCCTGAACTGTGAGAAATACATTTCCGTTGTTTGTAAACTGCCCATTCTCATGTATTTTGTTATAGCAGCTGAATGGACTAAGATACCAGCCGATACCTCAACTGTAGCTCTCTGAGAGACTCTAAAGCAGAGCTTCCAGCCCAATCATGCCTGGATTCCAGACCCACAGAAACTGGGAGAAGATCGGCTGGGCACGGTGACTCATGCCTGTAATCCCAGCACTTTGGGAGGCCTAGGGAGGGCGATCCCCAGGTCAGGAGATCAAGACCATCCTGGCTAACATGGTGAAACTCCGTCTCTATTAAAAATACAAAAAAAATTAGCCAGACGTGGTGGCGGCGCCTGTAGTCCCAGCTACTCGGAAGCCTGAGGCAGGAGAATGGCGTGAACCCGGGAAGCGAAGCTTGCAGTGAGCCGAGATCACACCACTGCACTCCAGCCTGGGCGACAGAGCCAGACTCTGTCTCTAAATAAACAAACAAACAAATAAACAAACAAACAACAAAAATGTATTAGCCTATAGGTCTGGAGATCAGAAATCTCTTCAGAATATATTTATGCCTTTTTTGATCACTAAGATCATGCAATGAGCTTTTTGTCTATTTAAAATTAAAATCAGTAGGTAGAAGCACAGCTGAAGAAATGACTAATGGGGAATTAACCAATCTTTGAAATATGGTATGACAGAGGGGAAGAGCTTTGGAATATGTTATAACCACATCTCAACTTTGGCTCTTCTGTATGTAAGATGTGTGATTAAAGGTAACTCATTGTATTTGTTATCAGTAAAATGGATAGGATTGCCATGAATATTTGACTCTATAATATAAACAAAATTGTTACAGGTACCTTATTCATGCTGACAAATTGTTGCTTTTTCCTTGGCTAAAAGCAAACGTTTTGCCTGCCAGTACTATGAAAAATTGGATGATGCTGCAAATTGACTTAAGCCAATTTGTTTAAAAACTTTATGAGGTTATGTTTTATAAATGTTCTTCCGTGAGAAGAGAAGGGAAGAGATATGTGAATAAGACTACACCTAATCCAGATTCTATGCCTCCAATAACAGGACCGAGGAGAAAGCCCTTAAATGTCTCATACTCTAGGTGATGGTGCCTCCCTCAGTCTCCACAGTACCATTGGCCCTGCACAATATCACTGGCATCCCAGAATGCTTGCCTTCCCTGGAAAGACCCGGGCCCTCCCATTTCCCTCTCACAGCACTGACAACCTCAGCACCACTGTCTGCCCAGGGGTCATCAGTCCAACCTCAGATAATGTGATTCAAACCTGCTTATATCACAAGAACCCTAAGACTCCCAGGGCATTCCTATTACCTGCCTTTTATCACCACAGAGCTCTGCCTTTTCAGCATCTTCCATGGACTCAGAGTCACTTATGAGCAAAATTCCCCAAACCATAAATTATTTTTAAATATTTTTAAAATTTTTTTCCTTATCTTCTAACACCTTGTACCCAAACCATCATTTGTGAGTATTTTATTTGGTTTCTTGTTCTAAACAAACTTAATTCTCCCTAACCATACTACTTCACAAGCAGCCTTTCAAGTTTCTTTCTTCTTCTCATGCCACTAGAAGTGAGAGGCTCAAAGTAAAAAGGCTTGCTTCTTTCTCCTCACGGCCAGTGTAGCCCCAAGACTGTACCATGCAGGACTCCTTGATACTGTCATCTACAGGATCTGGGTCACTCTCCCTTAGATGTTTAAGATTTTAACTTTTTACTATACCATCCACTATTCTCTCCAACAAGACTTTTGAGGTCTCTGAAAGAAGAGAGTCTTCTAATTTTCTTTCTTTCGTGTTTTTTTTTTTTTTTTGGAAAAAGAGTCTTGCTCTGTCACCCAAACTGGAATGCAGTGGCACGATCTCGGCTCACTGCAACCTCCACCTCCTAGGTTCAGGTGATTCCCCTGCCTCAGCCATCCAAGTAGCTGGGATTACAGGCATGCACCACTATCACTGGCTAATTTTTGCAATTTTAGTAGAAACAAGTTTTCCCCATGTTGGTCATGCTGGTCTCAAACTCCTGACCTCAAGTGATCTGCCCGCCTCAGCCTCCCAAACTGCTGGGATTACAGGCATGAGCCACCGAGCCAGGCCCTAACACAATCTTTGTGCATTGAAATCCTTTCCTCCAATAGTCTTCTCCACTTTATGTCAGCTGTTTATCATGTGCTAGAATTTGCCATTACCAACAACTATTATCATTGTTAGAATCTTGTTTTCAAAAATAATCTTTTATTAGGTTGGTGCAAAAGTTATTTTGGTCTTTGCCATTACTTTTAATGGCAAAAATCACAATTATTTTTACACCAACCTAATATCTTTCTAGCTCGCAATTTTGTAAAATTAAGTTACCTAATTCCAACAATTTTTGACCAATGAAAGCCTGCAATCCAAGTAAACACCATATTCCCCTTAGACATGACACTCTTGTTTGTTCAGTTCTCTTCAACTCCACTGTTCCTTGCTGTTGTCACAACTACAGGCCCCCTGCTGCCTCAGGGCATTTGAATTTACTCTTCCATCTGCATCGCATACTTTTCCTCTTGCAAGCCATGTAACAACTTGAAAAATATACAGCCATGAAAACTCAATTACAATTTAATGCAAAATTAGGAAATAATATAGTAAAATAAGGAGAGACACCTCCATTAAGTTTGGCATCATGATGGATGGGACTAAAAGTTATTATAAATGTGGCATAGCTCTGAAAAGGCATTGCATTTCTGGGCTAACAACAATCATACTCTTGTCAATACAAGGGTCAACATATCTATATATACCTTCCAGCAAACTACAGTTCTTAAATGTAACTCATTTCCAACTTAATGAACCATTGAAACATAATTAATTTTGTCATGCTAATAAATGAACCCTCCCATGAAGGTTTAGATAGCAATATTTGATGCACAGTTCATGATCACCTCAAAATTGCGAGCTCCTATTTAGAATGTTTCAAATACTGAAGAAGAAGGATGTCTAAAGTAAATATTTCCAAACTGGTATTTCAAAAGTTAACCACCAGACAGCATTTGAGTATTGATTAAAGAAGGTAACATACATGGATCACACGGTGTATAATGCAGTATATAATGGCAAAAGAATTGATTACATGCCAGATAATCTGCTTTTATCTATACTAATATTATATGGAATCAATGATAAGCAATGAACAAGAAAGTGGATCCTATCAAGTTCTTGCTGAGAGTATACATAATTGTGTGGGTTGCCATCTCCCAAGAGGCAGGCAGACCCCAAGATGAGATTATAAGTACAAAAAGTTTATTGAGGAATGTGCTTGGAAAGCATAAATATATGGAATCAGAAGTAGACAGGGAGAATAGTCAGATTAAAAACTCAAACCGGATGCTTCTGAAAAGGGAGTGGGAAAAAAGAAAGACAAGATAGATCTAAAATTGCCACATCATTCTGGTAAAGTTTGGTTGAGCTTGTGGGAATTATTTGAGTCCAAACACTCTGTAAGGGTAGTCTCATGTCCCATTGAGATGGGCTGGCACTAATAACCCTGTCATGGTCAATCTTTGGCTGGGAGCAACCTGGGGAAATTATGAACTTGGAAATCTATGGTGGTAGATCCAGAGACCAGAGGGATGTTCTCTGGGCTGTCAAATATGCTCCCCACAGCAGGTCTGCCAAACAGGGAATTCTCATGGTCACCACAATAACCAGACTCCCACAACGTCTGTAGAAGGCTGACTTTTGTCTGTTTTGTTTTCTTTGCCTTATCAAAAATATATAGTGACTGAAATTGAATGTTGAACATCAAGAACTATTGTTGGTCCATTTTTGTAAAAGTAAGTCATGTATTTTGCCACCATTCCACTTGTAATTTAAACATCACGGGCTAAGAAATGGATGATCAGAATGCATTCTCGTTATTGTCTGTCTTACGCATACGGTCTCCTGAGTGCTTCACCAGGAGAGTGGTTCTTCCACTATTATCTTTGCTCTCTGCCACCACTGATCATCCCTTTTCACCCAGCACTCTAGGGTTGCAACTGGCTTATCTCTGCTTTTCTGCTGAGCATAAGGGGAATAGTACAATAAAGGTTGTGTCTTCTTAAGCCTGATTAAGACTAAAAATATAGATGCATATACCATGAATATGTCTTTGCTTAAAGAGTGATTTTAGTATGGAATTAAAGGTTAAGAATGATAAACATTAAAGATCTAAAACACTTGGTATTCTCCTTAAACCTTAGGATGGTAAGCACTTAGATTTTTCTAATTAGGCCACCCTATAGTTTTTCCACTTCTCATTGAGCTCTTTCATTTCTGAGTTTTTGTCTATGATGCAGTTGAATATTTATCTTAATTTTGTTTCTTAGCAAGTATTGTTAAAAAGGACTCTCTCTACAATCAATGGTACTTCTATCAACTTAACTTGTACTTCATGCTAATATGATGGCAATGCACTTCACACAGGTATACACGACCAAGTTTCTGCAAGTAAAAATGAATGTCTTAATTCATTAGTTGGAAAGTTTGTACTTGAGCTCTATACATAGGCAAGGGGAACTTCACTTGGTTGGATGTCCCAAAGAATTAAATTGCCCTAGTGACATCAAGATATTCAATAAATATCAAAATATGAAAACTTAAAACATGTGAAAAAGGAAGCTCTATATAAGAAACTGTGACACCATTAATATGAACTTGGCAGGGGGCCATTTGAGCACTCCCGCTGGGAAATGTTATCCAACATGATGCATGTTGAGGCTTTCTGACATTCTGTGATTGTTTTCAAGTATTTCCATATTAATGCTACATATGATGTGAATATGCAAGACTAGAAATAAAATAATTCTTCAGAAAATTATTTTGAATGTATAAACACTTTTTTCATTAGTATTCAAATGAAATTGATGTTTAGTTTATGCAAAAACTGAAATCTGAGATATAATTACATTCTTATCCCAATCTCATTCACATGTAATCATTATAAATACATACCAAATCAAAAATCATTTGAAGAGCTTTTAATGTTAAAAATCTAGTCAATTAAAATATTATTTGCCATATTATTTTCTTGAAAAATACACAAAATCATTTTAATTACAAAGCTGGTAGTATCTCAATATACTAAATTTAATGTCACCACTCAAAAGTTTGATCTGTCTCAGCAAATTTTGCTTTCACTATGTATAACAAATAATGAATCCAGTTCCTAGGAGGAAGCAACTTACTGCTTCTAAAGATTGGCTTACGTCCAAGTACTTACTTTTTTTTTTTCCACTTTAAACATCTTCCAAAAATTCCCAAGAATACTTTTATGTAAAGAAAATCTACAGCAAAAGTATTTCTAACCTAAACCAGAGAATAGTAGTTGCTTTTTTCACCAATAAAATTGATAGTTACCATGCAAGCTATATTTTTTGTTCTGTACTCTCTTGGCAGGTATTTCTTGAAACAAGATAACAATTGCCTCACTGATTGCTCCTCACTGAGAAACACTCTTAAATGAAAAATACACTATTTAGGTAGTTTCTGTGTCTAAAACAACATTGTCACAGGGGGGAAAGTATGCAAAATGTATTACTGGGGCATTTTTGTAAAGTTATATTGTCCTACAAGGGAACTGGGATGCTTGTTTGCACTAGGATCCAAAATACACTAGGCTTTGCTTCTTTTTATAACAAAGTTTTGCCTTCATTCTATTTTTTTCAGTACTGAGACAAAAAAACTGAATCCCATTTTAACAATTTTGTTTACATGTAATGATAATTGAGAAGGCATACATAGTTATTGTTAGCCTTATAACTAATGCCTAAATTAATGAACGTGAAAAATAGTGCTACATAATTTTGTTTTCCTATGTTAAGTGAGTTACAGTCAATGGTAGCATCAAAATAGACTAAACCAGACTGTGGTTAAATGTGTTTAAAATATGTATGTGTGTGTTTGTGTGTGTGTGCGTGTATGTGTGTATCTGTGTGTTTGTGTTCCACAGAGCCTTGGTGGCTTAAAGACAATGATTATTTATTCCCAACCTACAGGTGGTAAAGAAAGGTTAGGACTCTGTTTTGTGTCACACATTCCAGGACTGAAGTCAACAGGGCAGATACTGTAATGAATTCATGCCTGTTGTAAAGACCCAGAGAAGGAAAAGTGGATGGGTTGGTTGTTCACTGTTTCTTTAAATTTCCATCTAGGCCTGACAAATGTCACTTCTTCTCACATTTTATGGCCTTTCATTGGAGCAGGGCAGTGAAATAATGTTAGGTTCCTAAAAGGAGAGCCAGCAACATTAGGGGGGCAGTCCCAGTGATCAGCCTGACTATCTGTCTTCCAAACATTCAACTCGTCTCCTTACTACCTGCAGACTCACTCACTCCTCTAGGGGACAACACAAAATTCTCCTCCAGTCACTGCGTTCTAGGTCAAATTCCAGGAACTCTGATTGAGATCTGTTTTATTTTTTCCATATGTAGATGTGGCTACTCTTGATCTAGAGACCTGTATATTAGAATGATTCGTTTTCCTAACACCGAAACATGCAACGATAGAATGAGAACAGAGCCCACAATATGCTCTTTGATTTGGAAGGAATACTAGGCCGATTAGAGCAGTCACTGATAGGCAGCAGTTTTGAACTTTCCCACCCAGGCATGGCAAGTATCCTTTCCCTGGAGATAGAAAATGCTCCTGAATTAGGCATTGATTCTGCTCCCTAGGAGGGAACATCATTCAATTTTTCCCCATAGCTGTTGGCATCACCTTCTGGAAGTTTCTTTTTTTTATCAATTATTGGAAAGGAATATGCAATCCTGTACATTTAGTCACCTGGAGACCAAAGGGACATTTTAAGACTTAAATAGTCACAATGTATTTTGATCCAGGGAAGCGGATATGTTGGCAGTGCTAACGTCTCAAAAACCTTATTGGCCTCTGTGTCTTTGCTTTACCACCAGCATGCCAATTTTGAATGGGTGTATGTGGTGGGCAGAATTCTAAAATATTTTTTCAGATATTGATTTAATTTGCATACATGTGAATTTAATTGAATACATATGTGCTTACATTGGACAACATCAAATAGGCAGTCAGGAGTCAACTTCATCAAGCACCAGAAACAAATGAAATGTCTTACAATTACTTAGGTTTTACCAAATTTTCACAAATCAAGAAAGTGAAATTGTGGATGTTGCTCTTGTTTGTATTAATGTTGTCATAATATTTGGTTCAGGTTATATAAGGAGATAAGTCTAGTACAGGATTTTCTGAAATTAGCTGCTTGATTTTAACCAAGAGATATGCAGTTTTGGGTTTCAGTATTTTATCTTTAACCTTATTGCTGCAACTATAGTTTGAACAGGGAATAAAAATGGGAAAGATGGAAAGTTTTTACTGTGTGTTTTACATAAGAAAATATAAATGTAAATTATCTAATTGTAAATTAAGCTGGAGGCGGAAGGATTAAAATACCAGTTGCACATACTACATGACAATAATGGTGAAATATTGATCACGCAAAATGTCTTTATTTAAATAAATTATTATTATTATGTTCAACTACACTATTTTGCCCTAGATTTTATCAGGTTGTGAGTTTAATTTGGCAGGTAATCTTCTTTGACTCACTATAGCCTTGTCGCTAATTCTTTCCAATGAGTAAATAGGAACCATAAACTTCTTTAAAAGATTGAGACTGCAATTTAGAAAGAGAAGTTTTAAAAAATATTGAGAAGATGTGGAAAAGCAAAACTGAATTATAACAATGTTATGATGATTAGATAAAATGAGTGGAGAAGTATTTGACTCTCTTCGAAATTAAGCAAAGAATTGTGTAGAATTAGGATTATTTCTGTATTATTTGATTATGGAATTTGTTTGTGAAACCCTATAGCACTGGTATTTTTTTGGAAGTTCTTAAACTAAGAATTACATTTCTCTAATAGATATAGGATAATTCCAGTTATTCATTTTATTGGTTGATATTGATAGTTTGTGTTATTCAAAGAGTGTTTAATTTATTGGCATGAAGCTTCTCATATTTCCTCAGTGTTAAATATAATATTTCCTTCAAAGGCTAAGATAAATTTGCCAATTAATGGATCATAAAAGCATGTATAAAACTATAAATTACATACAAGCAGTAGTTATTCCTTATATCATATATCTGATAAATTGGAAACTAATAATTATTTCTTCAAAGCCAGGGTTTTCAGCTTTGACACAGTCGCCATTTGGAGATGGACAATTTTCTGTTGAAGGCAGTTGTCTTGTGTACATTTTTTCCTGCTTTGCAGCATCTCTGGCCAGCATCCACACATGGAAGTGGCACCGTCTCTTCCCCAGGTGAAAAAAAAAAAGTTCCAAGCATTGCAAATATACTCTGAGGGGCACTATTACTCTTGGTGAAGAGTTACGGCTCTAAGATAGAGGATGAGATGTCTCATCTACCTCCTAATGTCATGTGTGCATGTATAATTAGATAAGAGGTGTATTATTCTTCCCTTTAATCCAACTTCTTCAATAAACAAAAAAAAAATCAGTATAAAGGCAAACTGGTAATTCAAATACCCTATTTACAAAGAGATTTGCATTCTAAATTGATGTGGCTTTGAACAGAAAAATGTTATAAAAGAAATTGTATTTGTCTATTATGCTAAGGATGAGACTTTTTTTACAAATAATAAGAGTTAAATATTTGAGCAATTAGTACTGTTCTCTTTGTTCTTAGAATGAACTTTCAAAATGCCTACATATATAACACATTACTACATAATTTTCAAGAAGGAAGTGGAATATTTAATGAAAGATAAACTACTATAGAGGAGTAAATTCAGAAAGAAAATACAGAATATTAAAAATCATACAGAGAAGCAAACTAAATTTATGCAAGTAAAGTGAAGAATATAGGTTTGAAAAAAGGGTTTGGTTTTGGTACAAATTAACACAGAGACATTGCAGTGATGAATATGGAATTGTGATTTATGTAAACAAAACATGATATAAAATATATGTCTCCAATTATTGGTATTTCATTTTATACCTATTTTAAGAGATGAAGGAATGTGTGGTTTTGGACTATCTCATTGTTTTATGTTCCAATTTGATTTAGATACATGATTTACACCATAATTTTAAAGGTTTATGTTATGTGTAATACAAAGAAGAAAGTAATATTAGCCAATAATTGTGTATTTATTTATATATTTCAAAAGCAAAGAAGAATGAACCTAAAATGAACATGATACATTATCCTTTGGATAACATTTACATTTTCTTTCTCAAACAAATTATAATGACATGCTCTTGGATATATTTATAATGTAGATTGTTCAAATTTGGAAAAATACAAGATTTAAATGCTTTTACAGCCAAAATAAATGTTAAACCGTTCTTGGGCATTTTCTAAGATGAAATAATAGGATCTAGATTTATTATAATATCTGAAACAACTAAAATCAAAGGACAAAATCTATGAAACAATAATGTTCAGATATGGAACATCAGATCACACAAGACAACGCTCCTGAAGAGAGAGGAAGACATGACGTAAGCTCTATGATTGCCCCAATATCATAACTGAGGGTCCCATGTATTTTTAGCTGAGGACTGATAAGAATACATGTGAGTCAGACAACCTGCTTCCAGACAAATAATCACCCCAAAGGAACACAGAACTCACAGGAATATGTTGTGTCCATGGGACTTTGGATAGAGGACCCCAGTGGGTATTGTCTCCCAATTAGTATTTAGCCCTTCACTAAAAGCTGCTTTGGTCGAATCTAAAAAACCTAGAAGCAAGAACTGATTTCCTCTAACCACACACTCCAGAGTCTGATCCTCCATACCTGATCACAGACTTGAAACTAGGACCTAGAGTATAAGTGACCTTACCACGCCTAGAGTCTTCTGAGATAAATTGTTTTTCTACTTGTATTACTTGCTATTTGCTCTTAAACCTAGGCACAATTTCAATTGTTTTGTTTTTTCTTCTTCTTCTTCTTTTTTTGAAATGGATCTTGCTCTGTCACCAAGGTTGGAGTGCAGTGGCAAGATCATGACTCACTGTAGCCTACATACCTGCCAGGTTCATACAATCCTCCTGCTTCAGTCTACCAAATAGCTGGAACTACAAGCACGTACCACCATGTCTGGCTATTTTTTTTTTTTTTTTTTTTTTTAAGAGATGGATCTTGCTGTGCTGCCTAGGCTGGTCTCCAACTCCTGGCTTCAGGTGATCTTCCTACCTTGGCCTCCCACAGTGCTGGGATTACAGGCGTGAGTCAACACCCCCAGCTTCAATTACTTTTTTCAATCTGCCTGACCCTGTTGGTTTACACAGTTTAAAGTCCTGACAATTCTCCTTGCTTCTGCATCACTCTTTGCTTCTGAAAGAGACATCAGTATAAGTGTCTCTATCTGTTATTTTGTTCCTGGTTATGAGCAATGGAAGGCTTTATTGTGTTAAGCATCAAAAGCAGAGTGGAACGTGCGATGAAACAACATGAATACAAAACTAAAATGTACCATCGCAAAGTAGCAGCCTAAGAATTGCTCACTTTCAGTACCCATGGCCAGTAAGAACCTAATCTCCAAAATAGATATCCATGATGACACTGCATGAATACCAGCAGAAGAGCGCTGAATCGATTTAACCATCTGCTTTAACACATTAAGGAAGACGTCAGAGCAAGTAATGATGAGCTAAGATCGACAACTGCAAAGGGAATATTAGTTGTCACTATCACCACACAGACACCAACATGACATAGCCAAGTCACAGATGAATACAGTTTGAAGCAGTATCATGCATCACTAAAAGAGGTCTTCTATTGTGTCTTCATTTGCTTGCCTCTAATAAAGTTTATGTTCCTGAAAAATTGGGGTTGGAATTTAGTACTACTTTTAGAAAATTCTTAAAGACTCATTTTTAGGTGAGGAGGCCAAGACTGAAATTTCTAATATGAGAAACAGTGTAATCCCAAGGTTGCATACTTCAGTCTTGAGCAAGATATAAGAAAATTAATTTCACTAATTAATCACTAGGGGAAAGGGGAGTGCACTTAGGACCTCCAGCAAGAATGATGTTGAATCTTGTATTTAGGACATTTTAATGTGATTGTTCCATTACAAACTTTCTTTGTTGAGCTTAGACCAACACTACCTTTTAGCTAACAAGGACCACCTAAATTCCCGAGTTGCAATAGATTAGAGCTTTGCAATGTACATGCTGTTGAGACTCTGACCTGTAGAGAATTGAAGCAATTCTATGAAAGCAGCATGACTCCTTCTTTGTTGGGATTGAAAGCTCAAGAGACAGGTCACTTCCTCCCTCTTACCAAAGTGTATGAACATATTCTAATACACAAAGAAAACTTTATTAGCCAATGTTTTTTGCTTTTCTCTTACTTTTTTAATTATCAAAATTTAGTAGCAACATATTTTATGGATTTATCTAATTGCAAATTAATTGTGATAAGTTATAGAAAATGTGAATATATTCATGATAGCATGCTCATAGTTTTGCTCTGTGTACTTCCCCTATTATAGCAGGTTAGTGGTGCTGGTTTATTTTCAGAAGCGTAAAATAGATGAATTCAATGTGACCTTTCCTATACCATGTGTTCAGCAAATATGATACGCTCTGGGGAATTAATGACCAATCATCACCATTACCCTAGCAAACCCATCAATGTTGTAATTTGTACAAACCATAAACTGGGTGTGGGAAGGATACTGAAATTAAATTGACATTGAATGAAAGTTAAAATCGCAGCCCTCTTCACATACGCACATGTGGCTTCATTTTAATAAGGCATTACAAAGGAGTTTCCTGATTGATAGGTAGTTGATATTTATGGACCATCTAAAATGGGTAAAGTTGCAGAAAACTTATTCAAAATGATTTTTCTAACTTTTTATCAATTACATTCATTGATGCACAGGTGAAACTGTGTGTGTTGATGAAAACTCAACTGACAGTCTGTCAACTCACTTCACGTTGTTTGATTTTAAACTTTATTGGGAATAAGGGCTGCCTGTTTGCTTTCTAATCCCATCAATCCTAGTAGTTTGGAAGCAGCAGATATTGATGATATATTCACATAAAAATGTGTATTACATTTAAAAGATTATTTTGAGTTACTATAATTTGATTTTGTATTTCTATTTAATTTGCTTCAAAATACAAAAGAAGGATTGCCTTTCTCAGTAAAAACAGGCAATAATTACTTTGGTCTAATGTAACACTGGCTGTGATAGAGTAGCTTGTAACATTTTCATCTTCCTTCAGTAACCACGATGGAAGCTACACAAAATAGTCAAGTAAACACAAACGTCATGGAAGGCATCTAAGCCTTGAAAGATCAAGATTTTGGAGAGATGGAAAGAAGGGCTTACTGAAGAGGGTCTAGCATTCTGCATGTCTTTTCTCCCTCTGGCTATTGTCTAGTAGTTGGGCATAGGTGAGAATCTAAGAAGCCAGTTAGACTCAGATAGCCAAGAGGCAGAGAAACCAGCAAAGCTTTCAGAGATATCATAAGAGGTAATGGCAAACACTGCTGCTTGAAAGGCCAAGAACATGGAGAAGAGAGAGGTCTGGAAATGTTATCTTGCTATAAAGCATTTGTATTAGTCCATTTCCACAATGCATAAAGAACTGCCCAAGGCTGGGTAATTTATAAAAGAAAGAGGTTTAATTGGCTCAAAGTTCAGCATGACTGCAGAGCCCTCAGGAAACTTACGATCATGGCAGAAGGTGAAGGGGAAGCAAGACACCTTCCTCACAAGGCAGCAGCAGGAGAAGTGCTGAGCAAAGGTGGAAGAGCCTCTTATAAAACCGTCAGATCTCGTGAGAACTCACTCACTATCATGAGAACAGCATGGGGGAAACCACCCCCAGAATTCAATGAGCTCCACCTGGTCTCTTCCTTGACATGCCGGGACTGTGAGATTACAATTACAGATGAGATTTGGCTGGGGACACAAAGCCTAACTGTATTAGCATTGTGGAGGCATTTCAGATTGAGTTATATAGGAAGAGAGGCAGTCAGGCAGAAAAGCAGCTGAAAATCAAAGGAAAATTGTTCATTTTAAAGTGTTGGAAAAATTAAAATTTGAATCAAAAATCTTCTAAGGAAGATGGACCCTGCTTATTATCACAGATTCTCTGTTTATTCTCCAAAAGGTCTGCATCGGTGTGAAGGTGAATCAAAGGTGAATCTAGACAAAAACTACGTTTTAGACTGGAATAATTTCAGTCCCTAAATAGATGGAGAAGATTTGTCCCTACTCCAACTGCACATCAGACAACTCTACCCTGAAGGAAGATAACTACATCCAGGCTTTATGAATTTTTCATATATAAAGGTCTGGCATTCAATAGAATATTCAATTAAAAAAAAGTTTTACAAAACATCAGTAGAAACAAACCCAGAGCTAATCTATTATATTATCACAAATGGACTTAAAGAAGTTGTACTTAATAAATTGGATAAAATGTATGACAAAATAGAGAATTTCATCAGAAAATTCAAACCCATATAAAACAGCATTAATTACAAATTATACAATGAAAAAATATAATAACTGAAATTGAGAAGTTAGGTAGATAATAATGGATTTGACACAGCTGAAGAAAAAAAAACAAAAAAGGAGAAAGTAAGTCAGAAAAAAAATAATCTCAAGCATGGATAATAAACAGGGTGGAAAATACGAAAAAGCAGGTAAGGGGTATGTAAGTCAGGATGGAAAAGTCTTTCATCAACTTAATTGGATTCCTAGGAAGGGAGGAGAGAATCAGCAATCCATCATCATCTTTGGTGTGGATCCATCTGTTATAAGGAACGCTCACTGATTTTCTAGCAGTCTTGCTCACCCTGACACTTTGGGGTTTCCGTGTTTGTTTGTTTGTTTGTTAGGTCTTTTATTGGCTTCCAGTAGTCTTCTTTCTGTGTCCTTGCATTTTGGTTTACATCTTCCCAATTCTGTGGGTCTTTTTTCTTGAGTTTTCTATTAAATTAGTGTGTTATTTCTCAGGTTGTCTGTGTGTGCGTGTGTGTGTGTATGCATGCACGTGTGTGTTGTGTGTGTGTGTGTGTGTGTGTGTGTTGAGACAAGCATTTGCTATTCTGTCTGAATTTTAAGCAAATTAATTTTGGGCTTACTCAACTTTCTAGATTCAACTTAAGTCTTTTCAAGTTGTTGCTTATTTTTTGCATGCACTTCAGTTATTTTAAGAGTTAAAAACAATCTATACATATAGTCTCAAATGATTAATTTACATGTCACAGTGTGAGGTGCATTGAAATCCCCTTTGACCAGAGATTTAGAATATGGACCAAAACACTTACTGAATATATATAATGAAGCTATTTGTTGGGCTCTAGTAATTATGATAATGTGACATATATTTTGTCAAAGCTTATAGTGTTAGTTGTTTAACTCATTAAAACTAGACTGTCTTAGATGAATATAATTATAAATCTTGCTAAAATACGTTTAAAATTATTTTATCTGGATATTAGGCTCACAAAATATGTCATAATTTTTTGGTTATTTTAATTTCAGTTTTATTTGGAATGTTCTAATGTATGTATCTAATCTCCTCTCTTGTTTTTTCAATAACACTTTTTTGACATCTACAGTTAGCAAGAAGCAGTTAGCCTGAAATAATTATATTTCCAACGTCTCATAACTTAGGAATATATAATTATTCAAACATTTAAGCTGGCCTTAAATAAATAAATTTGAAAATCTTATACATTAAACTTGGTAGTAAAGCATAAAAATTTACATAATAAAATTTTAGAATATAGTACTTTAATGCAAGACCAGACAAGTTACTATGGAATGTTAATAATTTAGATGTCACCACATGAATAGAAAACTATTTTTGTAAAGTTGAGTCTTTTTTAATGTTAATATATCAATGGAACAATTGTCATTACCATATAAATTACTGTTGCTATTAGCTTTACAAATATGAATTGGTGAAATTTATGCAACTGGAGAGAAAATTGTAATTTTCCTGAAATTTAAATTTGCAGTTAATTTACAAAAGTTTTATTCTTTATATCCAAATCATCAGCCATAAAATTATAAATATGCTTGATGTTCATAAGTAAACATTTTAATTTACATTTGCAGAGATACATTTTTAACAATACAAGTAATACTTTCTTTAAGATATATGTCATATCCATTGACATCTCTCCATCACT
>NW_012115433.1:2626402-2658527 GCF_000951035.1 Colobus angolensis palliatus
AAAAAAAAAAAAAAAACAAAAAAGATAAATTCATCGTCAGAACTACCTCTAGTTCTTCCAGTTTCCTATAGTACTTTCTTCAAGTTGGATTTTAAAGTACGACTAGCTAATGTTACCCAGACCCTGAAACCAGTTGTCTTATGTCACCTTACTCATAGCTTTCCTGTGCTTCGTATTTCATTTTAATATGCTCTATAGAATTATCACTTATGCACATGTAAATAAAATTTGCCATTCTAAAACATAATAATGTCTTTTGAAGTGATAAATACTTACAAAAATAATTTATTTCTTTACCTGAATTTTAAATACTGTAAACTTCTCAAGAGTGTATCTGGTTTAGAACATTCTAAATAAAACTGAAGTGAAAAAGAACTGCACAATTATAAGACATGCTTTGTGGACTTGATATCCAGATAAAATAATTTAAAACATATTTAAGCAAGATGTATAATTATATTCATCCAAGTCAGTCTGGTTTTGATGAGTTGAACAACTAACACTCTTTATACGTGACAGGAAATGGAAATAAAGGACAAGTTCCAAGTAGGGGAAAATGTTACGCTAGAATCAGTACACGGAAAACATCTCTTATTTTGAATGTAAAGATTAACACAATTTGATTAATAGAAAATGTTGTTTCATTTAACCCATTGTCATTAATGTTGAACAAATATTCTGTGGCTTTGTTTTTGAAGAACGTGGTTTTATTAGCTCGCCTATTATACCCCGTAACTCTGCTGCCTGTTTCTAATCCAAGTCACTCTCATTTCACATCATTCACAATTCTCATTTCACAATTATTAATAGCTTCCAAACATATCTCCATGCCTTCTCTTTTGTTTCTTTCTCACACTGCCATGATCTGTCTTACAAGTTTTATTGTCTTTCTGTTCTGGACAAGAAGCAAAAATAGCATCCGCTCTACTCCCCTACCTTTCTGGCCATGTTCACTTCACTGAATGCCACTCCCTAGTGAGTTCACTATGTTCTTGCCCTGCCTTTTATGCGTTTCTTTAAAATGTCCAACTTTTTCCCCAAGACCTAGTAATTTTACGTCAATTTACGTTAGCCTGGAATGTTTGTTTCTTACACGTACATCTTTCTTGTCCCTTACCACCCTTCAAGAACACATATGATTTTTAAAATTTGTATTTATTTTATTTATTTATTTTTTAAGACAGAGTTTTACTCTGTTGCCCAGACTGTAGTGCAGTGCTGCAATCTTGGCTCACTGAAATCTCTGCCTCTTGATTCAAGTGATTCTCCTGCTTCAGCCTCCTGAGCAGCTCTTGATGTTCATAAGTGAACATTTTAATTTACATTTGCAGAGATACATTTTAACAATACAAGTAATACTTTCTTTAAGATATATGTCATATCCATTGACATCTCTCCATCACTGGAGTCTCCTCTCCAAAACACATTCATAGGGAAGGGAGACAGAGAAAAATGAAATTCTTCAAGGTATTTTAAAACATAATGATAAAAAACAGAGATATACTTTCATAACCCTATAACCCTCAGATTTCTACAGGCAAATCATTCTTAACTGGCAAAATATTAATTGATTTCATTTTATTAGCTCGCCTAACTACAGGTGTGCACCACCACGCCTGGCTAATTTTTGTATTTTTAGTAGAGATGGGGTTTCACCATGTTGGTCAGGCTGGTCTCAAACTCTTGACCTCAAGTGATGCACCCACCTAGGCCTCCCAAAATGCTGAGATTATAGGCGTGAGCCAACATGCTTAAGTACACATATTTGTAATGTATACTTCTTGCGTAGCCTTGAGATTTTAGTTAACATGTTTCCTTTATAAGAAGCCTCTGCAGAACTCTCCTGTTCAAAGGTATGTATCTTTCTCCTGCTCTGATTTGCAGAGCCATGCTCAACTTTTTAAACTGCTCTTGTAATAATGTTAAACAGAGGTATGTTTGTGAAAAACTCTTATTTCTCTCTTGATTCTAAATCTGGTGTGGGAACAACATTACTCTATTCAAGACTAAAATTGTGTGAGTACTTAATCACAATAAAATTAGATGTCCATTGTAATTTAATTGCTATTTTAATGTTTGACATTGACAGGGAAAACCACTTCAATAAAATGTTGATTGGAAAAATGTATCAAAGACAGCTGTATCTTTTTCTTGATGTTCTGTGAAATTGTTCATAATCATCAGTATATACAACATAAAATTATAAATCAGGCTGAGATTTATATTAGATCTTTAAAATGGAGAAAAATGTGTGCTTTTTGAAATTTTGAGATCTTTCTCTCCTGGATATTGTCATTATTTTCAGACATATAAAAAAGTGGCTTCATTCTGAAAAATATTTGAAAAATATTGTTTCTTCCTTGAAACTTTTAAATTGAAATTTTTGCTTTTTTTGGCGGTGAGTATGTTTTTAAACATTCAGAAAGACTGAATGTGGACTTGATATCCAGATAAAATAATTTAAAACATATTTAAGCAAGATGTATAATTATATTCATCTAAGTCAGTCTGGTTTTGATGAGTTGTAACTCATCAAAATGTATTCATTTTTAACTCCAGAGTGCTAAACTAAATGTAATTATTCATAAAGAGAAAAACAAAAACTAAGATTTAGAAAAACTCAGGTTACCTGTGAGTCACAAGCTCATTGATATTCAGAACCCACATTGTCCCTGGATCTTGCATGCTCCCAGCACCCTACTTAGATTTCTAGGAACATTTAGATGCAGGCCACAGCGGATCTCTAAAGCATATTTCATAGATAAATAGTTAAGAGTACTAAATTTGTATGAAATGTTGTAAAGCTTAATTTTTCCATTTATTTCCCAGGATTCCATTATCTCAACATTGAGTATGTTTGTGACTCACTGTTTTGTTTTGATTTTCTTTTTCCACTTTCAATTTTCCAAATCTAAAGGTATAATATCCACAATCAAGCTAACACCATAAAGAAAGCATTGCACAGTCGCTCACGCCTATAATCCCAGGACTTTGGGATGCCTAGGCAGGCAGATAACTTGAAGCCAGGAGTTTGAGGACAGCCTAGGCAACACAGTGAAAAACTCTCTACTAAAAATACAAAGATTAGCCAGGAGTGGTGGTCTGTGCCTGTAGCCCAAGCTACTGGGGAGGCTGAGGTGGGAGGACTGCTTGAGTCCGAGAGGCAGAGGTTGCAGTGAGCTGAGCTCCACTCCAGCCTGGGTGACAAAGTGAGACTGTGTTTCAAAAAATATATAAAATAGTAAAAACAAAGAAAGGCATTGGCGAGTAGCTTATAAGAAAATTAACTTATTTAAAGCACCATTCCTACATGTAAAGATTGCGTGCTCTGTGTGGCCCTGTCCTGCCCTCTGTCCGGCACACTCTACAATTATTATTTTGCCTTCTGAAACAAGATTGCCTTCTATTGAAATAAGTTAACTCTGATCATAAAGAAAGTTTTGAAATGGCAATGACAAAATTAAATCTTAGAATTAAAGAACACAACAATAATCTAATCTCTACTCTCTACCCCCATACCCAGAGTCTTAGTTACTACCTCCTGCTTCTTGATCTTTCTTCCTGTTTCTTTAACACTAAAAAGACTAGCATTTTATATTTCTCCTCCTGTGCTGTCCATCTCACTGTATCTCTGTGCATTCCTAACAGCTTTGCTACTTAATCCCCATTTCCTTTATCCTTTCTCCCACTTATGCATCAAGCTCTTCAGCATCAGCAAATGCCTCATATTCCTACTCACCTGCAAACTCCCACTCAATGTAAGTCTAATTCTATGCCGAGTTTTTACAAACCTCCAAGTAAACCTGAAGAAAACATTTGCAACTATGCTGACTGATCTCAAATTAAATTCATCACCATAGTTCCAAGAAGACCATTCATGATATTCATGAATCATACTCTAATTCCAGCTATATTCCCACCCATTATTCTGTCTCCTCAAATATTCAAGTCTTCCTCCAACATCTCCACTTAGAGCTGATGAGTTTGCTTCCTATCTTACTGAGCATCCAGGACTCTCCACTCACTGGCTTTTCTCCTCCCTCTCTGGCCACTACTTTTCATTCTCATTTGCCAGCTCCCTTTGTTATCCTGACCATCATTAAGGGGTCTCAGGTATCAGCCATTAATATAGTAGTATATTGATCCACTTGCCTGTGTATCTATTCTAGAGTTGTGTCCCTAAGTACCATATCTATGCGAATGATTACAGTATTCATGTCTCCAGACTAAACTTTTTTCTTGGAATCTAAACATTATATAAGAAGCTACTTGACCTCTCTAGCTATTTCTCCAAAAGCCATTTCAAATATAACATTTGCATTATTAAGCTCTTGATCACAGCTCCCAAACTTCTTCCCCATCTCAATTAATAATAACTGCTCTCTTCTGATTGTTTAGGCCAAGGGGTTCAAGTCATCCCTATTTACTCCCAGTTTCTTCAATACCTAATTCATTAAGTCAGTAAGTCCATTTCCATTACCTTGAATAAATATCTAGAATCAATTTTGCTTAACGCTATGAACCAGCGTATACACTGCAGAAAATTCCTATCCATGTGTACCAGTAGACAGACCTGGTACATATCATTAGAATGATGATCATTATCAGAAGAATCATCAGATCTGCATGGAAACTCTGTAGATACTGTGATTGGAGTATATACGTACTACTGTATATTAAATATCCATACAAGAAAATCATCCTAACTTTTCTTAATATAAAAAAATGCTGGCCGGGCGCGGTGGCTCAAGCCTGTAATCCCAGCACTTTGGGAGGCCAAGACGGGCGGATCACGAGGTCAGGAGATCGAGACCATCCTGGCTAACACGGTGAAACCCCGTCTCTACTAAAAATACAAAAAAACTAGCCGGGCGAGGTGGCGGGCGCCTGTAGTCCCAGCTACTCGGAGGCTGAGGCAGGAGAATGGCGTGAACCCTGAAGGCGGAGCTTGTAGTGAGCTGAGATCCGGCCACTGCACTCCAGTCCGGGCGACAGAGCGAGACTCCGCCTCAAAAAAAAACAAACAAACAAACAAAAATGCTATATTTGTTAATTCATTCAAAATATATATATTAAACTCACACAGTGTCAACCAAAATTCTTGATGTTTGAAATTATCAGTAAACAAAATAAAAATACCTGCTTTAGTGAGACTTACACTTTTATGAGAATATAAAGAAAATTTTAAAAATCAACATAATAAATATATTAATTATATGAAATGTTACAGGGTTATGAAAACAATAAAAATGGGGAAAAGCTGAGACTGAGAAGTGTCAAATAAATATTTCAAATTTAAATAAAGTGACCTATAGATAATATGATGGGATACTTTGTAGCAGGGAACAAATATTCACATATCAAATTTGCTGAATCTTATATATTTAATATTGATTTGAAAAAGCAGGTTGCAGAATGATAGCATTTACAAAAGGTGCAATATTTGTACACAGCAAAAATTGTATTTCTCATAAATAAAATATGTGCTAAAAGACTATTTGAGAATTCTAAACAATGTGGTTGCTAAAATAATTAAAAGGATTTCCCATTGAAAATTCATTATATACTTTCTTAATTTGTGTGATAAATTAATGGATGCTAATTTTGTCTTTTTGTATAAATTTTAAAAATATGCATTTTGTTGCACACATCAAATATTTTGCTTTCAAAGTTAAAATATTTTTCTTAACAATATGCACAGTTTTATATTAGCCCTTTGCAAACTATATTGTTATACACCTTCGTAAGTACGAAAACAGAAAAAAAATCTAGAAATATATAAGTTTAAATTGTCAAATGTATTTTCACTTTCTGAGTGAATTGTAGGTTACCTGGAGCTGACAAATATTTCTGTCAAAATGTATATGTTTTTAATAATAAAATTAATAGATTTTATATGTAGAAAGAAAAATATTTATTTGGAAAAAGTTATGTAACTTCCTAAGTAAAAGCAAAATTCTCAATGCTTCAGCAGGCCCTGAGCTCGTTCCTCTTCTTCTGAAGGAGAAAGCCGGGTGCTTCCTCTCTGGATTGGAACCACTGCGCTGCCCCAGGTGGTGTCTGTGAGAACTTTTCTGGAGAAGATTAGCTTGGCGGCAGGTGGACTGAGTGGGGAAGATCTGCCCTCAATGTCCGCAGGCACTACCCAATCAGCTGCAGGCCTGAGTGAGGCCATAAAGGCAGAAGAGGAGAGAATTCTTGCTCTCTGTCTTCCAAAGCTGGGATGCCCTTCTTCTCCAGGCTTCAGATGTCAGAAGTCCAGGTTCTGGGGTCTTTGGATTCATGAACTCCAGGACTCACACCAATTTTCCCATTTTTCAAGTTCTAGGCCTGAAAGTGGCACCATCAGTTTCCTTGGTTCTGAGGCCTTCAGACTTGGACTGAGCCGTGCTACTGTCTCCCCTGCTTCACCAGCTTGCACACGGCCTATCTTGGGACTTCTCAGCCTCCATCAACAAGTTAGCTAATATCCCTAATTTATGCTGTGTTGTTATGATTATGTTATTGGATTATGTATTTACTATATACCTCTTATCATTATTTTAGGGTACGTTCCTTCTACGTAGGCAGGACCTTCAGGAGAGATTCCCAGAAGAAAGCATTGTTATCACAGGTGATGACAGCTCTAAGCCTGTTATTGCTCCAAAAGGCCATCCAGTGTGACAAGATGTGGAGGTCGAAGAGAGTGACGTTGATTATCTAACTCTGTGTAGGCCTAGATTAATGTGTTAATTTGTGTGTTTGTGTCCTAGTTTTTGACAAAAAAAAAAAAGTTTAAAAAGTAAAAATTCAGTAAATTTAAAATAAAAGAAAGAATATAAATAAAAAAATAGTTTTGCATAGCTGTACAATGTGTTTGTGTTTTAAGCTAAAAGGAATCAAGTTAAACAAAATTTAAAAAGTTTACAAAGTAAAAAAGTTACAGTAAGCTAAGGTTAATCTATTAAGGAAGAAAACTTTTTAAAAACAAATTTAGTGTAGCCTCATTTTATAGTGCTTCTACAGTCTACAGTAGTGTACAGTAATGTCCTAGGCCTTTACATCCACTCACCACCTACTCCCTGTCTCACCCAGAGCAACTTCCAGTCCTGTAAGCTCCATTCACGGTGAGTATAGTATACAGGTCTACCCTTCTTAATCTTTTATGTAACCATATTTTTATGTACATTTTTAATGGTCAAGTATGTTTAGTTACATAAATACCATTGTTTACAATTGCCTACAGAATTCAGTACAGTAACATATATAGGTTTGTGTCCTGGAAGCAACAGGCTCTACCATATAACATAAGTGTGCAGTAAGCTACACCATCTAGGTTTGTGTAAGTACACTTTTCAACGCTCACACAACAAAAATCATCGAAAGACACAATTCTCAGAATGTATCTCCCTCATTCAGTGAAGCCTGACCGTATATATATGCACTTCAGAAGTATTTAATATAAACCCTGTGTAAACTGAGGTAAGGTGATAATTTTTTCATTCAGAACATTCTCAAAAAGTTTTAAGATTTCATAGAAATACGTTAACAGTTATACAACACTTTACACACACACACACACACACAAAAAGAAATACGTTAACAACAGAAACACCACAGGTTGTTAAAGTAATGTGCTTGATTCTGTATGTATGCATCTGTAACTGATAAGTACACTAAATTTAGGCTCAGGTGAAATGATTCTATGTCTTTAAGTATGGTCATATTTGAATATTTTCATATTTAAATTTATATATATATATACATATTTATACAGAAAGAGAGAGAGAGAGTCACTTTGTCATGCAGGGTGGAGTACAGTGGTGCTATTTCAGCTTACTGCAGCCTCAACCTCCTGGGATCAATCCTCCTACATCAGCTCCCCAAGTGGCTGGGACTAGAGGTGTGTGCCACCACACCCAGCTAATTGTTCTGTACTTTTTATAGAGATAGGGTTTTGCCATGTTGCCCAGGCTGGTCTCGAACGCTTGAACTACAGTGATCCACCCGCCTTCGCCTCACAAAGTGCTAAGATTACAGGCATAAGCCACCATGCCTGGCCTGAAATTTATATTTTTTATAAATGTCTTTTATTTATCCTTTTTATGATTACTTTTAGGTCACTTTATTGATTGACTTTATTTTTTTACATGTTTTGGTAAATTATTTCATTAATGGATTTCGTTTCAAGATACAAAATGGTATTGCAAAGTTTTCGTTTCAAGAGTTTAATGTCACCTAGAGAAGTATTTCTCTTTTCGTTTGTTGCTCATGGATCAAAGTTTAGTCGTTAACCCACATCATCAGGGCTCATCAACCAGCCAGATCATGAGGGATCTCCTTAGATGCATCATCTCAGGACCCTTCCACAGGCCTGCCCAAGCAAAACCTACATTTTAACATCTGCAACACATTCACAGCAGTGTTTGAGGGACACTATTCTAATCCATTTCCCCCCTTTCTCTCTGCTAATAGTTTAGTCCTTTACAGTTCATTAAAGTATCTGCAAGAGGTTTAAGAGTTTTCTGTTTATACTCCCCTTCCAATGAAAAAAAAAAAAAGAATTATCTCTTGAAAAGAACAAAAGAATCAAATCTCTCCTATGCCTTAGCTGCTCTGTAATCTGAGGAAAACATTCACAGCCTTCACCATAGATGAGCCTTCCTTTTAAAAAGACGTCTGTGTGATCTAGTAGCAGACAACCCCAGCGAACCCCTCCTGGACAAATCTGAATGACTGTTAATTTGACACTGGGACATTTCTGTTTATCTATGTGCCTTGATCTTTCTTTTTTCCCAGTGTGCAAGCACTATTCACATCAACAATGTTTTCCATTTATGATCCAGTTCCTTTTATTTTGCTAGTTATGTTTTCTTCAAATTTGCACTAAACTAGCTATCTTAAGAAAAACTTTCTATAATCCTTATTGCTGATATTTTATTTAATTAGTTGATCTGTTTATAAATTATTTTCTTTTTACTGAAAGACTAAATATACCAGTGGATAGTAGTCAGGCCATGTAAGCCAAGGAAACGTTGACTGAGTCTCTGCATCCATCAGTCAGGAAGCAAACGGCCTGCACAGTGATTGGCCCAGAAGAATCAGAGCTTGGTTAGTGACTTACAGCTTTCCCAATATTTCCCCCTGCTTCCTACTTAGGAACAACCAGAGAAAGTCAAATATGTTCTTAGAAGAGTAACTGAGGATGCCCCACTTCTTGGTAGCCCACCCCAGCTTCCCCATACGTTCCAATCCTCTTCCACACAGCTGCCACGACTGCCATCTCCCTTTTTTTGCTATAAAACCTTCCCATCCCTCTACTTGCCTTTGAGTTTTTTCCACAGGCAGAGGATAGTGGCTGACTCGTTTGCTAGAGCAAAATCTAAATGAATCAGCTTTGTTTGATTTTTCTGTTGGTTTCTCATTTAGGTCATTTTTGTTTATTTCCACATTAGTAAATTAATGATTTGAAAAAAATGTCTTTATCTTGGATGAAATTCCTACAATCTGGTAGAAATAACAATTAAAGAAATATGAGATTAGAATATTATCTGTGCTTTTCTCTCAAAACTAAGAGTTCCCACTCCAGATTTAGAGTATCTATTTTTAAGTACGAGATACACTTTTGGTTTAGGTGCCCAGAAGCATAGACACATTGACATAATATTATGTTCAGAACATGTTTAAATTAAGAAAAGTATCTTTTCACTCTTCCAGTATTTTTTTGGTCCATCTTTTAAAATAATTTGCCTTGGTTTATATAGCTAGATTGAGGAACAACAATTAACAAAAATATTTCTAACCTGGGGGCAGTCATTTCCACAAAATTAATTTCAAAATAGTCAGCTACTGCACTGCATTTTTATGCAAGCCACTTTGATAGAAAGCTGTATCCCAGTGCATTTGACAGAGTTAAATAATACAATTATGGAATAAAGTAATAGAAGTTGAAGAAAAAGATATGGTTTCAGATGAGATTTGAAATGGCATCTCCAATAATGCAGAAAGATAGAGAAAGCCTGTTCCAGATGTCAATCACTGCTGCAGAGAGGACTGGCAGCAATGATTTTGCGTGAAGTAACACAGAAAAGATAAATGGGTTCTATGTATTTTGGATGCACCAATTTTTATTATGCAATTTAAAGCAATGAACCTAAGGTTGAGAAAAAACAACTTGTTAGATCTGAAACTATAGTTTGATTTGGGTTTAGATGCCGGTGATATTTATAGGGAACCTACTAAGCACTAGACAGCATACCAGAGTTTGCAACAGGTTATTGTGAGTTGCTGGAAAACTCCTACTCTATAATTATATAAAAAAATTAACTATGGGTGAATGAAAACCCAAGATGCCAGCACTAATTATAGCTATATTTAGCTATAATTACAAAAGGATCAATTATGCTTTCAGGTTTAAAAATTAATCTTTTCTGATTATAAGTATACATACACATATATGTACTAAACATTTACCTGAAAATATTTTCTGATTGTAAGTATAAGATATATATATACACATCATGTATATGTATTAAACGTTTATCCTAATAACCCCTACTCCCACTATTAATAGATAACTACTCCTAATATTTTTATTGACTTTCAGATTTTATCTATGCATTTCCACACCTAATTTATATATGCATACATATCAATAAATGCACATGCACAAATTTATAAATGGAAATATACTATGCATAGCATTTAATATTTTAAAATTATAGTTGCATCTCTGAGATAAAATACAGCAAAGAATCTCTCATTTAAAATGACAGACATGAGCTGAAGTGATTTGTTTGAAATCTCTGCAATTCACCAGAGTAAACATTATTATTAAGATTTGATTAACAAAACAAAAGGGCTAATCTGTTTCTGTTGTCCCATTCCCACATGCTGAGTCCCACCTGTCTGGTTCCACCTGGGTTCTTCCGTCCTGATTAGGCTGTTTTAATCAATGGATATTGGCTACTGCCCTGCAGTCTGGCTTTGCACAATGGTGATCGTGAATGCCCCTTATTAAAGCAAACTTGAACTGCATACGCTTATTCAGGGGGAGCCAAGATTGTCCAACGGCCTCAATGTTCAGTGCCTTTCAAAAGTTAGTCTTCTTTTTTCTGTCTTTTGGGGTTAAAGTGAATACAGCAGCTCTTTTGACTGTGCAGAAGCCTTGGTAACCCAGAGAAGCCCTACCTTTTCTAAGAAAGTAACCTGTGACTTCAATACTTTATACATTAAAATGTGTTTTTCTTTATTTTAAACTTTCCTTATAGCAGATGCTTAGTTTGTCATGGCTTCCTTGGGAAGCATTCCAAATCCCTCTATATTATTATCAGAATATACTTCTTAGTGTCTCAACTTCAGGAGAAAGATGATTCTCTTGTTTTACCCAATATTAATACTTCTCCCTCATCTCAGATTAAATCAAATCCCACAACTTCCATGAAGGCTCCTGACTGTCTCAAGACTTTATCTACATCCTCTGAACCAGTGGGAAAGGTTTCTCATCTCTTACACAAAGACACTACACTGATTAACTGACAATTAACCTTTATTCAAACTGTCTCTCTAATTAACTCATAACACTTAGAAGGCAGATTCTATATTTTATATTTATTTATCCAAGCATCCTGCGGAATTTCTCATATACCAATGTACTAATTAGGATTTCCTTTGCTGGTGACCGAAACCCCCTAGGATAAGATTAAGTAATTATTTGTTCATAGTGGAAGACAGAGTTGCAGTTAGCCTCATTTTGAGAATGAGATACCTGTCATTTCATCTCTGTTTCTGTGGACACTGGCTCTATTTTCTTTTGTTGCAGATAGGCTCATGTATTTTGGTGTGCACGATAAGGTGAGCGAAAATTGCCATAAATAATATGCATGTGGACCTCATAATATTCTTACAAGAAAGTTGTTTTTTTTTCATAGAACTCAATCTAGAAACTTCTAAAAAATAATTCAACTTTCACATGGTCATTCCTGGATTTATTTCTAGGGTGATGGTGAGAAGGGGTATTATTATTAGGTTACCTATATTATTTGTCTATTTGAGTAGTCATAAAGTATAAGCATATGATTCACATCTTCCAACAAAATCATGTTTTTGTTTAGACTCAAAATGATTGCCAAAAGGCAGTGCTAAATTATTTCCTGATTATATAAAAATGCCTTATTCAAGTTGACTATAAATCTATTATTAGTAAATGTTAATAGATTACTATCGCATTCTATAATGTTAACATATATGATAATGAAGCCTTCCAAGATGAGGAAAAAGCCTTTACCTGATGGTGGTAGTTTCTTCTATCATGTTGCAGTAGAAAATATTTCTGTATGAGTGTTGGTTTAGAGAAAGTCTTCATATCCTAAAAATACTTCCTTCTTCAGGAAAGAAAATGGAAGACTGAAACAAGACATTAAAGGGCAATGAGAAGCATGATTTTAAAAAGTATTATGTAAAAAAAATGGCAATTGTGATGTGGGATTTTTGCTTCTTAGCTCAGCGAGGTCCAGGTACTTGTCTCATGACCAGGAATAATTAGGCACGTGGACACCAGAGAGTGAGTGGAGTAGAATTTATTACATGAAAGGAAAGCTCTCAGCAAAAAGAGGAGGTGGGAAGGGTGGATCTCCTACCCGAAGACAAGATAGTTTCCCAATATGGGTGAGCCCAGGGTTGTTTATGGGCTCAGAATAGGGAACATGTGCTGATTGGCTTGTGAGTATGCGAAAAAGGTCCAAGCAAAGTCAGCACTCAGAAGTGAGCATAACAGTATAGAAAACCAATTAGGAAATGGTAGCTATATGTAAAATAGGTGAAGGGTGGGGATCAATCAGAGGAAATTTCACCAAATGGGAAAGTGGGTTCTCTATCTGGTCCAAGAATTGACATGGGACAGTTTCACCGGGGACCTCCCCCTATCTGCCTAGGCATTTGTCTGCTTCCTGCCTCTATCAATTGTTCAGTGCAGGTTAGCTAGGGAATGTTTTAAATGCAGAAAATAATTATCATTATCTATTGATTATTTTGGAAAAAAAAGTTCTCTATGAGATTTAACTGCATGACACCTGAACAATTTGCTGCATGATCTCTGTCATCCACAATAAATAAATGGTACAAAAACACTTTATAAAATTAACATTTCGATGAAATATACAAATTATTACATTATTTTAAATTTAAGATTTACATTTGTTATTTGATAGCAATATATCCTGTGATAAGTATAAGACAGCTGTTAACATTTTCCTTTTCCTTTTTCAAGTGATTGTGTGTGTGTGTGTGTGTGTTTGTGTGACAGAAACAGGTTCTCACTCTGTGGCCCAGGTTGGGGTGCAGTGGTGCGATCTCAGCTCACTACAGCCTCTGCCCCACAGGCTCAGCTGAGCCTACTCCTTTCACCTCAGCCTCCAGAGTAGCTGGGACCACAGGCACACACCACCACATCTGGTTAATTTCTTGTATTTTTGGTAGAGACAGGGTTTTGCCATGTTGCCATGGCTGGTCTTGAACTCCTGGCCTCAAGTGATCTGTCTCCCTCAGCCTCCCAAACTTCTGGGATTACAGATATGAGCCACTGAGCCTGGCTATAATTTCAAGGAATGTATCCAAATAGCTATGTTAGGTGATTTTTGTAGTTAACCCAGAATCTAAAGTTTTCTGTTTGGTGTAACACTGTGGAAGCACTTGTAAATAATTATATATGCCAGGCCAGGCATAGTGGCTTCTGTTTGTAATACCAGCATTTTAGAAGTCTGAGGCAAGAGGATCTTTTGTGGCCAGGACTTCTAGACAGACCTGGGAAACAAAGAGAGACCCTGTCTATAAAAAACAAACAAAAACAATGCAAAATTATATATGTAACATTAGCAACCAGTAAAATTTAAACATCTTAAAAAATTAGTAGTGTAAATTTACTGAACTCTTTGAGATTTCTAATTTTATGCATTGAAATAAAACAATGCATTCCAATAAAACCTATTAGAATATCTACTGTTTTCTGGGTGTGCTCTCAAATATGCCTTATGGGATATTTACAAAATAGGAAATATTAATCCTGTTTCATAGAGGAGAAAAGTTTCAAAAGGTCAAGTAAGTTACATATGATCCTAAAACTGACACACAAAAAAAGAAACATCAGCTTTGAAGACTCTTTTGCTGCTGTCTCTGCTGGGGCCCTGTCACTACATCTGCTGCCTATACATAGGTCAGCATTCTCCAGTAAGTGCTGAACAAACTCCAGAACATGCTGTTGGACACTGTGGGATGCACTGAATAAGTCAACTGACATTTACATATGCACCATCAATGAGTAGAATTAGGGATGACAACTATAAATATGGAGTTTTCTGGAAGTTTCCAATGTCTTTATTTAGAGCTTATTTCTTGAATATTTATCATTCTCAAGGAAATCCTAAATAGAAGAAATTAGCACAGAACAAAAGTAAAATCACCTTACAAAATTATTTAAAATCGTAGGAAAATGTAAGACATACTTGAACTTCTGACATTTTGGAAAAGAAATTGTAAAAAGAAAATAACTGAATTCTGGGAGAAAATATTTTCAAAACATATAAAAATTAGTTATTTTAAATATGCAAAGAACTATTAAAACTCAACAATATAAACCAAAAAAATGGACCAAGACCTTAACAGAAACCTCACCAAAAAACATACCATTAGGAAATGGTAGCTATATGTAAAACAGGTGAAGAGTGGGGATCAATCAGAGGAAAGTGCGCCAAATGGGGAAGGTGTGTTCTCCTTCTGGTCCAAGAATTGACATGGGACAGTCATAGATGCAAAAAAGCATAAGAAAAGATATATTCTATATCATATATCATCAGGCAAATGCAAATTAAAACATCTATGCAATTCCACCATACGCCTGTTAGAATGGTCCAAATGCAGAACACTGACAACACCACATGCTTGGCAAGCACATGTGGAAGCTGGAACTCCCATTCACTGCTGATGGGAATGCAGAATGGTACAGACACTTTGGAAGACAGTTTGGCGGCTTCTTACAAAACCAAACATAGCGATACCATCCAGCAATTGCATTTCTTGGTATTTATTGAAAGGTGTTGAAAAATTATGTCCACACAAAACCTGCACAAGCATGTGTACAGCAGCTTTATTCATAATTATCAAAACATGGATGCATCCAAGATATCCTTCAATGGGTGAATGGATACGTAAACCGTGGTACATCTGGAAAATGGAATATTCAGCACTTGAAAGAAATGAGCAATCAAGTCATGAAAAGGGGTGGAGAAACCTTGAATGTATATTAGTAAGTAAAGGAAGACAATTTCAAAAGGCTATATTTTATGATTCCAACAATAAGATATTCTGGAAAAAACAATACTATGAAGACAGTAGGAAGATCCTCAGTTGTCAGGGGTTAGGAGAGAGAGAGATGTGAATAGACAGAGTGGAGAAGATCTTCAGGGCAATTAAACAATTCTGTATGATATTACAGTGGTGGGTACATGGCATTACACAGTTGTCCCAACTCATAGAACATACAGTACCAAGAGTGAAACCTTGCATCAGCTATAGACTCTGGGTGATTATGATGTGTCAATGTAAGTTTATCCGTTGTAATAAGTGTACCACTCTGGTAGGGATATTAATAATGGAGTGTGTGTGCGTGTGTGTGTGTGTATGTGTATGTGTCTGTGTGTGTAGGTTGGGGACTGTTCTGGGAATTCCCTTTACTTCCCACTCATTTTTTTGTTAACCTAAAACTACTTTAAAAACAAAATGTTAATATTGTTATAAAACAAAACAAAAATCAACGAAACAAAAAAATCCCACAGTGTGATTACCCTAATTACAAAGACGTGTGCAGTGGGACTTGTGTATTTTATGGACAGTGATCCTTGAGAAAACCTTAAGTTTCCTACTGACCTTAAATTTTATCATTTTCAGCATTGTGAGGCAAATAGTGAATAACTACAACTACAAAATAATTTTATATCTTTATCTACCTGTTCAAATTTTATTATATGCTGCTTGGATGGCAAAGAGTTGATAAACAAAATAAATAATTAATTCCTGTTTTCTACAATTTCTTACTTTTCCTGAACAAAAAGCATTTATTTCCTTAGTAAAGGATTCTACTTTTTCCTGTGACTGTACCTTTACAAAGTAAGATAAATATGCCTGCTGCAAGTTTACCACTTAGAAACAGAACCAAGGAAACATAATCACTTAAAATTTTTTGGAATATAAATGTCATTACAAATAGAAAAAGAGTTGCCCAGAACCCTGTGATCCTGTAGGAAATCAGTTAATAAAAATGAAATTTAAATGCACAGACATGAAAATCCTGTACTAGCTGATAGACTTTATCATCAGTTTGTGTTCTTATCAATAGCAGCAGACATCTGACTGTTTTCACTTTGATTTACTCTGAGCATATTTTTGAGATTTAAACCTATTTTAACAAGACAAATGGAGTGACAAATGCAATAAATTAGATACGCATTATACAAGCAAATACATTTTTAGCCCTGTAGTTACAGAAAAAAAAATAAAAGAGAAAAACAAAACCTCACATCTATTCTTCATCTTTACTAAAGGGAGATGCCAAATACCCAGTTGGGGGGGAAGCAATTTTGAAGCAGTAGCAGTCATTACAAAGAAGATGACTCTGTGAATGTGGAGGTTACAGGTTCTTTTCTTTCCTCCTTTCTCTTTCTCTCTACCCTCCCCGATTAAAACACAGCTTAGAGAACAGTAGCAGATGTCCTCATTCCAGGGAAGTGCCAAGCAGCCATCTCTTCCCTGTGACGGCTTCCACAGAGGGAAGCTGTTTGCCCCGCTTCATTCTACATGTTTGTGAATATTTGATTTTCACAGAAGACAAAAAAGGGCAAGAGCTTTGGAATTCAATAGAAGGTCAGAGTGGCAATCTTTTTGCCTGTTCCAGCTTCTTTTTATACTCTGACATCTGGCGCCCATTACCAGAACAAATTAGAGCAATTCCAGGCAGCAGCAGAGGAAGAGGACTTCCTGTTCTCAGACAGCACCGTTATCAATGTGAGCACAGAAACTAAGGCTCAAAACAATGCAGCCATAGAAATAGATTTGTGGCCCTTGTTTTGCAAGTGTAAAGCATAGCCCACAGCAAGTGTAATTAAGGATGTGCATTTCATCACAGAGCAATGATACAATTGATGAGGTTCTATTTAATTTTCATGTCATTATGATATGAAACTCAACTGTGTGGAATTCCACTTTCAAAATCCAAACATAACTATGCACTTGGGTTTTTAGTTTCTTGTTTTTTAAAGCATGTAAATCGGTCATAAAAAGTATTATAAAAGCCAACAACTTAACTCATATTTTTTAGGATGCTACAATGTGTCTATGTAGGTCATTCAGAAAATTCATCATTCAATAGGTCTGTCTCCTATTCAATTGTTTCCATTTTCTTGATCACATATTGGGTGTCTTGTCAAACACCCCTTGCCAATACCTCTAAAAATCTCACTGAAAGTAGCTAAACTTCCTTAATATTTGCTCTACCCCTTTGGAAGTTGTTTTTGGCTTCCTTTAAAAAATCGTATTTTTTCAAATAGAAACGAACTCTTCTAGGGAATTGCACACAGGAAAGGAGAAAACCATATTGTTTAAATAGAATACAGAAGTTAGACTTCTGAATAACTTGCTCAGTGGCTATGGCAGTTTTTCATCTAACATTTTTGTAATATTGGGTATGCAAATCACAGATCTGAGCCACTAAATGGTAACTTAGGATGGAATGCGTGTATCATTAAGTGATTCTGTGATGTCTTTAAAAAAACATTTAGGCTGGGCGTGGTGGCTCTCACCTGTAATCCCAGCTCTTGGTGAGGCTGAGGTGGGTGGATTCCTTGAACTCAGGAGTTTGAGACCAGCCTGGGCAACACGGCAAAACCCCTTTTCTACAAAATAAATATAAATAAAAAATTAGTTGGTTATGGTAGTATGCACCTGTAATCCCAGCTACTTGGGAGGTTGAGATGGGAGGATCATTTGAGCCAAGGAGGTCAAGGTTGCAGTGAGCCAAGATCGCACCACTGTACTCCAGCCTGGGTAACAGAGTGAGATCCTGTCTCAAAAAAAATAAAGAATAAAATAATATAAAAATTAAAAAAATTAGAATAAAATATGATTGTCATTGAATATGTGTTGTAATTATGTGTCTTAAACCATAAAAATAATTTTGTTCTAATCAGTGGACAGAACATAATATAGTCTCAAAACTTTACATTTCTTGTTGATTATATATATTTACCTATATTTTCTTCATTTATTGTCACAATGTCCACTTTTCTCTTCCCCAACTTCCTCACTATAATTACATGTTGAGTTGTGTTATTTATATAAAGCCCTCACATCAAATTTTATCATATAATTTGTGATATATATTTGTGTATATGTACACATATACATACACTTGTATTCTATATGATGTAATGGAGAGTCACTAAATATTAAATGACAAATTACCTGTCCCCTCATTTAAGCACTATGATTTGCTATGCTTATTTAGTACAAATTTTGAATTCTTTCCAGAACTATTACATGTTGGTTTTAAATTTAAATGTAGAATCTAAATACTAATAATATACTTACACTTAAGTGAAAAATATCACAACAGAAGAGGCAGAAAAAATTTTATGAGAGTTGAACGCTTTGCCTAATTTGTTCTTTTGAAAAGAATTATGTTTTTAATAACATGGCAAATGTGTTGGCTTAAAAAAGAGATTTCTGCACTGTATAAGTATGATAAATAGTAGAGCTACTGAATTTGTTGAGAAGCTCATGGGCAATTGGAATGGACAGCTCTAAGATATGTGCACAATGATTAAATAGTTGAGACTGAATGCTATGCATTGCTTTCTCATTGCTTCATTCTGATAGTTTTAAAAAACATTTTGTCTCTTTTTGTTGTTGTTTGTATTTGTCTATTCAGTGCTTTTCTAGTTGGGTCTATGGTAGCAGAAAGATGAAAGATTCCCCTTGAATACTATTATAATTTCTCCACATAATCCATAAATGAAAAAAAATACTTTCCCACAATAAGAAATGTATTTTGCCATTTGGAGTAGAAATTCAATTTTTTAAGTGAAAAGAATTATTAAGTATTAAGAACTATTAAGTATTTCATCTTCCAAATATTAATATTTCCATATAATTATATTTTCTCATTCTATTAAGATTAGATTATTTTGTCTAGTTTAAATAGTTAGATTTTATAACACCTTCTGCAGGATTATGTTATGTGAATGTTAAAACTTACATATCATAACCAATTTTGAAAAATGAAATAAAACGTGAGTAATTCTTACTTTGCTATTTTATTGCATAACTGTAGGGATATCATTATTTATGCATATATTTATGTTACTAATTCACATATTCTACAAATGTGTATATATATTATAAATTAAATGCCAAATGTTTTTTAAATAAAGTATGATATAATTGCAATTTTATTAGTTTTCAAGAAATTTAAATTTACAACTAACCAAAATGGTCTAAGTGTAGTTAAATTTTACAAGATTTATAAAAATCAATTCATTTGTATTTTATTATTATTATTTTTGGGACGGAGCCTTGCTCTCTCACCAGGTTGGAGTGCAGTGGTGCAATCATGGCTGACTGCAACTTCCACCTCCCAAGTTCACGCAATTCTCCTGCCTCAGCCTCCCAAGTAGTTGGGATTACAGGCACCCACCACCACGCCCAGCTAATTTTTTGTATTTTGGTAAAGACAGGCTTTCACCATATTGGCCAGTCTGGTCTCAATCTCCTGACCTCGTGATCTGCTTGCCTTGGCCTCCCAAAGTGCTGGGATTACAGGCGTGAGCCACCGCACCTGGCCAGAAAATCAATTTAAAAATCACTATACATTACTAAATTACGTCACTTAAATACACAATTATTTTACTTCCACTATATGAGACATGCAGTTAAAATACACTTGAGTCAATAATAATAGTGATAGAGGTAGGAGACAGACAGATGCTAGGCAGATAGGGGAGGTTGCCTAGAGAACCTCCGACCATCCATGTCATTGCACAGGGGGCTTGCCTAAACATGTGCAGAGTGAAAACTTCCATCCCTTAATGCATGTGCAGTAAGGGAAATAAATCAGTGTGGAGTGGCTCAGAGCAAGGGCCCACATACACACTGGAGGAACTGGGTGGAGCCACCAGGAATTTGTGCCTTATGGTGGGGAAGAATCTGGTCCTTTAAGCTCGTATATGGGAACCCTGGTATTGTGAAGTGGAAATCATTTTGCAGGATCCCTCTCTTTGCTGAGAACTTTCCTTTTGCTTAATAAATTCCATCCTCCTCACCCTTCAATGTGTCTGCATGCCTAATTTTTACTGGTTGTGAGATAAGAACCTGGATGTAACTGAACTAAGGAGCAAAAAATTCTGCTTCATTTTGGCAGCCCATAAGAGGACACGAGGAAGGATGAGTAAATACAGATCCAAAGATCTTTTTCCCTTTTGTTTCTGACGTTTCTCACTTTCAGACTTTTTCTGAAGGCAAGGGAAACGTCCCCCCAACCGCCATTGCTCTCAGGTGTTTGGAATGTTGGCCTAGGTTCAACCCAGTCTTTTCTATGGCATTTTCCTTCCTCTGGGGGCCGCTGTAATGACACCTATCTTTTCTTTTAAAATACAGAGGTGTTCCACCCTCACCCCAATGTCCATAGGTGCTCTAGCAGGACAGAAGTATGAGTGACATCTTCTCAACCCCTTTCCCTCCTGGTTGGGGCACATGGTCATGTCTGCCACATGGTGAGTGTGGTGTCCAATGCCCATACAAGGTGGGAATGAGCCACAGCCACTTCCCAGGTCCCCAGGTGGGCTCAAGGGCTCAGGCCTCAAGGTCGCAAGACTGGCTGGCCTGTGTTCCCCACAACACATCCACAGAGTCTTCCCCCTGGCCAAAGGGGTCCTGCTTGGTGTGATAGCAATTAAAAGTTTCTCTCTCTGTTGTAGAAATCCATTTGCATAAGAATAAGAGGTTCTTCCCCTAGACACTCTCCCAAACCGCAATTAAGGTTTTTGTTTGTTTGTTTGTTTGTTTTCTTTTCTTGTGGCTGTTGGGAGTTAACTTTTATGTGAGAGGTTTTTTCTTGAAAGGACCAGGACCCCAATTCACAGGAAACCCTTTTTCCCTCCCTTGTTTGAGAAGGACTCAATTCCACAGCTTCACCTTAGCATTCAGCTTATGATAAAGAGGCAACAACCAGTCTGGCAAGGGGCACCTGGGGCTCAATGAGTCTATGCACCTCCCTGAGGCAGCTCTTTTGTCCCAAACTCAATTCCAAGTTTCAGGCTGAAGCCCTAGGAAAAGAAAACTGGATCTGAGGGATCCAGAGGCAGATGAACAATGGAAGTTAAAAGACACAGTGCAGATGAGCTAATTCCTGCCAATTAAGCCAATCCCATTTCATGGAAAAGGACATGCTAATATCCATGGCATAAATGAGGTTTAGGGAATTCGAAGGCTACTGACAGGAGGGGCAAAGACAGTGCATGGGTAAGGGCAGATAATCTATGCACTAGGCCCCCTGTTAGCATGGGTGAAAGCCACACTGGCAACTATGAGAGTCACCCTGTCCAGGTTGCTGGGACTCAGGGATATAAGGTCAAAAGAAGAAACGAGGACACTTTCTCCTTCTCTGCCTCTCATTCCCCAGGTATTTGCTAGGAAGAAAAAGGAATGAGGGATATCTGGCTCCCTTCTTTCTAGATGAGTAGCCATTCATCTTCAGTCTGTCCCCTTTTCAAATGCATCCTTAACTGTGAAGCTCCTTTGAAAAAAAATGCATTCGTTTTTCCTTTTTCCTTCTCTGTCCTGTCTTTACAGATGGGTAATTTTGTACCCAAATCACAGGACACTTCCCTCAGATGCATTTTCCAAACTGAGAAAAGTTAATTTCCCAAACCTTAAACTGGTTGGCTTAGAATTTAGATCGGCATAAGGGAACCCAGAAGCTTGACATACTGGAAAAAGGGTAAAAGATTTGTTACCAGTTGGACTTTGGACCTCCCTCTCCTTGTGCAAAGCAGTTAAAGGAATGATAAGGATAATTGTTTATTTTCTCTGTAAAGTTTTTTTTTTTTTTTTTTTGAGATGAAGTCTTAATCTGTCACCCAGATTGGAGTATAGTGAAATCTCCACTTCCTGGGTTCAAGCAATTCTCCTGCTCAGGCTCTTGAGTAGCTGGAATTATAGGTGCATGCTACCACACCCTGCTAATTTTTGTATTTTTAGTAGAGATGGGCTTTCACTTGTTGGTCAAGCCGTTCTCGAACTCCTGACCTCAAGTGATCCACCCACCTTGGCATCCCAAACTGCTGGGATTACAGGCATGAACCATCACACCTGGCATTAAAATTTTGATGAATGAAAGAATTTATGAGGTTGATATTAAGCTTTAGCCAATCTTGTGTGCTTTGTGTCTCTTAATTGAGGCTTGTTGTGTTCACCTGCTAGATCACGTTTGATAAAGTTCAAAGCCAGCAATATTGAATGCTTGGCACGACTAAAGTCAGGTAATAAGGGATTTAAAAGGAATTTCTTAAAGAGTGCCCAGCTTATTAAAAGTGGATATTCAAGTTATAACTATATTTAAAGGCCTTTATGTTTTTGTCTTCTTGGATCTTTTTGTTTTTTTTTTTTCTGAAAATAGTTTTTTTTTCTCAGTCAACTGAATTACTTTTCTCCACCTAGTATTGCCACTATTAATGCATGCATGTGAGGCTCAAAGATAATTTCTGATGGCCTGGGTCTCCTTGGTAAAAACAGAAAAGGCTCTATGGATTCTATCTGGAAGAAACCTCTGTTTTTCTTATGCAACCCCAGAAATTAGAGGCAAAGAGGTTCTTCTCAAAAGCTGTTTTTGTCTTACAGCTGTACCTGTTTATTAGTCCCTAGAAACTGCATGCTTTCCTAGCCCTGCTCTTAAAGGGTCCAACCTGGAGGCCAATAATCCAATTAGGAGATTGGCAAAGGAAAAATCTTATAGCTACTAGATCTTCTTCTGTTTGTCCATGTAGTCATATATGTGTTGTATGTACCTACAAAAAAAGAGCTTGAATTAATTAGCTTAAAAATCAGCACATTGATGAAATTTTTTTGAAGGAAAAGTAAAAGCTGTAATGGCTTTAAGTTCATATGACCATAATATTTGAAAAATAAAAGCAGTCTTAAAGATTATTGGTAAAATGCAGATGCCATTAAAATGTAAATAGATAGTATAAATTATGCAAGTCAGATACTAGGTTTGCTAAATGTTTTAAGGTTGTAAACTGCTTCTTTGGCCTTTGAGAACTGTTCAGTTTGCCTGCTTTACAACTTGGTAAGGCCTGGGGACATACTGAAATTAATGACACCCTTCACTATGGTGGAAGGAGTTAAACTTTATCAGTGCCTAGTGCATAATTAAAACAACTTACCAGATTTTACATTAAAGTTAAAAATTGCTGAGAAGTACCATTATAACATGCAATTGAGTCCACTGAAAACAGATTTACATGCAAGGTGTTTAAGGACAGTAAACTGTGTTTTTAGTAAAAGATACAAGAAGGCATGGAAATGTAAATGTTTGCCTAGTGGTAAAATACTGTTTTAAATTATATAAAATAAGCTAAAAGTTTAAACATGTTGTAGAAAGTTTCTAAAAATCAATCATGCAAAAGAATTCTGTGTGTGAACATTGAGTAAATTCAAAAGAATATTATATGTGATTTTTCTATAAATTGAGTATTAGCATAAAAGCACAGAACTGTTCCCTTAAGGCATGATTCTGCTTTTTGGCAAAATTTGTCAAGGGTTATAAAAGGTTTATAAGATTCTTACTTTATGGTCAAATTGGTTATGATTGGATAGAATTGTCTGTAAAGTTTCGTTAGAAAACTGGGCTTGTGTAATTAATAGTCAACTAAGTAAGGATAACATTTGGCTTTCTCTATCTTGTACAAGATTTTGATGTAATAGTGAAGGATAATGAAAGATTACCATTTGCCCTGCAGATAGACTGCCAAAGAAAAGAAAGAGAAGACAGGAGACAAACTCTTCCTTCTTAATGAGTAAAGATTTTTGCCTTTTTAAAAATTGTTGAGTGATCACTTTGACAAAATAAATAACTTACTGTAATCTGTAATTGTATTTCATAATGTCAAGTGTTTTAAAGCTCTAACATATTTAACAGGTTTCTCAAAATCAAACTTCAGTTTCAAAATTGTCTTTCCTGAATCCCATCTTTTGGATGCCACAGAGGGTCCCTGGAGCATCCAGAAGGAGATAAACTGTATTATTAGACATGTTTAGATATGTAGGATTGCCAAAATGATGTTTAATCTTCTTCGTGTTATATTTTAGGGAATAATAATATGTTCCAAAATTGCACGGGATTTCTAGAAATTCTAATGTCAGAGTATATACTATCAATCATAATTAAAGTTATGTTAAATTATTGTAAACCACGGAGATAAACTAAATTATTTGTCAATTGTGTTTTTACCTGTAACCACTCTGGACGTTGTGTCATTTGGAGACAATTGGTGTCTTGTTTTGATCCTCTTCAAAAGATGGTTTATAATCAGCTACAGAACTTTTACAGGTGCTCTCAATGCAGGTTTCTGATAATTTTGAGGATTGTGACGCTGGAATAAAGCAAAAACATACCAGACTCATGAAGAGATGAAATGTTAATGAATATCAAGCAGAACAAGAGTTAATGGAATGGACTGAAGTAATAGAAAACTCAAGCAATCTTTTGTTAAAACGTTTTGCTTGAAACATTACTGATCCGATTTTTTCTTTTCTTTTCTTTTCTTTTTTTTTTTTTTTTGAGTCAAGGAAGCTTTTATTTTGAGCTACTTATAGTCTTTAATAATTGAGTAAAGTATATTCCTGTGAACCAAATTGGAGCATGTTTGTTTCTCTCTGCCTGATTCCTCTAGAATTTGGAAACTATCTGTTAGTATTCTTAACTTATGGAAATATGGTTGTTTGCATCAGTGCTGTAAGAATACATTTTCTTTTTCAACAGGATGCAATTAGAGATACCGGTTGTTTTACCAAGGCGACTAGAAGAGTATGCTTCCCTTTAAGAAATCAATCTTGACTTGAATAGTTGATAAAACCCCTTGGGAAAACTGGCCTCATATCTTGTCTACACAATCCTTTACAAGGTTTCTAATGTGTGATGAGTAAAGAATGTCACTTTCTAACAGGCCCAGGAACCTCATATTCTTGGGACCTGAAGAAGAGAGGAATTCACCCAACTCATAGATATTTGAGGGTACAAACCCATGCCTGTGTTCGGCTTTAAAAATCCTATCTGAGATTCCTTGTGGAACAGAGTTCAATCAAAGCCAATTTTAAAAGGCTTTGTAAAAATAATTATTCTTGCTATACTTTATGTGAATAATCAGACCGAATAGAAGACCAACGTTTATTTTGCAAACAACTCAGTCCTATCGGTATTTGCTTTTAACAAAAATGAGGACTGGAGAGAGATAAATTATGTTTCCAAATGTATCATACATTTGTCATTAAATTATAGCCCCATTAGTTGTTTTTAATTTTTTTGCCTACGTTTTGGAGTAACCCGGTTTATTCCTGTAAACCAACGAGTGATCTCCAGCTACAGTTCAGAAGATACAAAAGGGATGCATAATGCCAAAATCTGGATTAATATTCTAGTTCTGAGCAATTATTCTCCAAATGCTGGCAGGTGATGGGAGTAAATAGGGTGCCCATAACCTAGAGGTTTCTTTTTTGGGAAAATAAAACCAAGGGAGGTAATCAAAGCCATGCCTCATGCACCCAAATCTTAGCAAGTGTAACTATAGCCACCAGTTATCTGAGCGTGCCCATAGCCTCCGGATTTTTGAGCTGTCCTTATCCCACCCCACTTTTGTTTCTTTTTAATACATGTCTTCTAATAACCCGGTTTGGCTCTTCTTGCTTTCAGGTTATCGAATTCCAAATGGTCATGCAACTAGAGCCTCAAATAATGGCCCCCTTTTATCAGGGACCCTTAGATAAGCCTCTGAGTGATACCTGACGGCTGCTCCCAAAAGAGCACCCCTTGTCAGCAGGAAGCAGTTGCGATTGGTCATTATCCTTATCCTTACATTAAATAAGCATTATTTTCTTAGAAATTTTAGTTGACTCCTCTTTATAATAGTCCATTTTTCTATATAATATTTTTCAGCAGTACCAGTCCCAACCATCTCTCTGCCTCCCGAGCTGTAAATGTAGAATACTAGCAAGGAAAAATCTCCAGCTCTGAGCTCAAGTCCTGAGAGTTTTTCTAAGTATTTCTGTCACATTAATTAAAAACAATCTTGTCCAAATTGTAATTTCCACATAGGAGGAAATAGGGTTGGGAGAGGAACAGGCCAAATGCTCATTATTATTTTTTCCCTTCACTTTAGAGAAGTAGTGTCGAGTTTGCCAGTGGACATTAGTCTTTCCCAAGGTTTCCTGTCTTTTACTAACCTTAATATGTGTTATGGGTCCCATGCAAATTTAAGGGATCTGCTAGGGCTCCACACCCTATAGAACTCAGCAAGTTTACTTTAAGAGCACGAAATCAGAATAGAGTGCTATTTACCTTTTGGGAACTAGAAAAGGCATGAGGCTTTGTTCACTCCATAGCCGGCCTCTAGACAGAAGGAGTTCACAATCTAGGGACACATTGATGAATGAAATGCCAATAATATCCCTGGCTGTTCTTTGAATTTTTCTTTGAACCATGGTATAATTGACATGCAGTAAACTGGAAATACTTACCATGTACAACTATATATACATATATAAGCATGCTTGTATGGTGTGTGTATATATACATATTAACATTATACATACATAAACATATACATAAACATTAAGTATGGTTTAAGTTTTTAACTTTAGGTATTCAAATAGATGTGTAATGGCATGTCATTGTGGTTTTTTTTGTCTATTAATATGATATATTACATTGATTAAATTTCAAATGTTGAATCAATCTTGCATTCCAGAGGTAAAACACATTTGGTCACTATTCATTGTTCTTGCAATATATTACTGGATTCATTATGCTAAAATTGTGTTAAGAAGTGTAAGACTCACTATGTCAAAAATGTATTTAAAATCTTTCAAGACACATACTTTCATTTATTTCTTAGTTTATTTTTTAATCACAGTAAAGCTATTTATTTTATTATCTTTGTCATTGCCACTATGTGATTAATAGGAAGTCATAATTTTCATTTGAATGACTACATGCAAATTTATGATTACCTACTTTTTCCATTATTAAAGTTAAGACTGGAATGTTGACATTCAACATACTTTTATTCTTTGAACAATGTATATGTACATATACATACACACACACAAGCATGCATATATATGTATATATAGTTGTATACACACACACACACATATATATATTTACACATACATACACAATCTGTGAAACAACATTCAAGGTAATGAACATATCTCCATGACCAAATTATCTTGTGCCCCAAATGTAATCATGTTCAGTAGCTCCTAAACTCCTAGGCACAAAAAACACAGATAAGCTATCTTTCCCTACAGGTTAATTTGCATTTCTTAACATTTTATGTAAATGAAGTCATACTAGAAGTGCTTTTGATGGGGGAGGGGGAGATAAGTACTGTCTTTTTTTCACTCAGAAAATGTATTTGAGATGCAAACGTGTGGTTGTATATATCAGTAGCTAATATGTCATTGTCTAGTTTTGTTTAGCCATTTATCTATTAAGAGATATTTGTGTTCTTTCCTGTTTTGGCTACCTCTAATAAAATTGCTGTGGATATTTGTTTATTGCTTTTTGTATAGATATGTGCTTTTCACTTCTCTTGAGCAAAAACCTAGGAGGGAAATAGCTAGATCACATGGTAGGTATACGTTTAATGTTTTAATAAAGTATAAAACTATTTTCCAAACAGATTTTGCCATTTTACATTTCTATCAGCAGTATATGAGCCTTAATATACTTCATGTACTCCTGAACATTAAGTAAGGTTTAACTTTTTAATTTTAGGTATTCAAATAGGTGTGTAATAGCATGCCATTGTGGTATTTTTTGTCTATTAATATGATATATTACGTTGATTAAATCTCAAATGTTGAATCAATCTTGCATTCCAGAGGTAAAACACATTTGGTCACTATTCATTGCCCTTGCAATATATTACTGGATTCATTATGCTAAAATTGTGTTAAGAAGTGTAAGACTCACTATGTCAAAAATGTATTTCAAATCTTTCAAGGCACATACTTCCATTTATTTCTTAGTTTATTTTTTTAGCCACAGTAAAGCTATTTATTTTATTATCTTTGTCATTGCCGCTATGTGATTAATAGGAAGTCATAATTTTCATTGGAATGGCTGCATGCAAATTTATGATTACCTACTTTTTCCATTATTAAAGTTAAGACTGGAATGTTGGCATTCAACATACTATCATTCTTTGAACAATTTTCATGCCATCAATTACCTTATAAAAATGGTATTTTTTTATAAATCTTGATGCATATTCTAAGACAATATATCAATTTATAATGTTGTATGAGAGACAATCTTATAAATATTGGGCATTATTCTTTTTTTCAATAATTTCTTAGCTAAGTGGAACGAGTGAACAAAATTTCATCTTGATAATACATTCTCATTTCTGGAGATATTTTTGAGTCAAAATTATTTTAAATGCTTATTTTCCATTACTAAATTTTATTTGTAAGCTAAATGTTTTTGTTATCAATCTTTACTTTTCCTTATAAGTTGTTAGCTAATTGGAAAAATGTACACATTTATTATACACATTTTCTCTGTTTTGTCATTTTTGTTGTTATAGCAAATTTAGAGGAAAATATAATGTATTATTTATATGGATGCAGATAACTTTTATCTATTACTTTGTGTTTCTTGTATTTATATTAATTTTAGAAAATGATGCTTTATTCAGGTTACTAGTATTTAGTTTTATGTTTGGCAATTTTATCATCTTATGGTGATATAATTCCTATTTTTTTAGTCTAATCAATTAATTCTTCAGCTATTTATTTGTCAATGTTCTGAAGAGTGTGTATGAAATCTATTAATTCTCTCATTTTTAATGAAACATCTCAACCCTTTGTTTGAATGTAACTTTTTTCATAGTAATTTTATTTTATCACTTTTTATCATACTGTATTTTTCTATATAAGAGTGTTTTTCAGGGCTACTTTGTCCCAACCAACCATCTGTCTTTGCCTCTGCTAGTAACAGATGGTTTTAATTATTGTTTCATTACAATTAGCACTTTGTAATGTTGATAAATATCTATCAGTGTAAATACAGAGAAGAAATAACTAGGTTGTTAAAGAAAAGTTTTTCATGAAAAGCAAAAAAATTAGAGTGTATTGTGGTGTAATCATCCACATAGCTTGAGAATTGGTCTCACTTGATTTATTAAACTCTATTTTTTCAATTATGCTTAAATCAGATTGTTCATGTTTATCTTCATCAGGTAAGACTGAATGTGAAAACAGTATGACAATACACAGCATGGCAGGTATTTTTAGAACAACTGTTTTGACTCTTAATCTTTCATTTCTTCTACTTTCTCTGTTGTACCAGGCATTAAATATTCCTGTCACCCTCATATGACTTGTAATAGTTAAAAGTAGTACAAAAGTAGGCATAGGTTAAGATAATGAAATAAATAAAATTGTCGAACAGGTTTGAAACTGATATCATTAATCATTACAAGTTTATTATCTGATGCTGTGTCCCCACCCAGATCTCATCTTGAATTGTAGATCCCGTAATTCCTGGGAGAGACCTAGTTGGAGGTAATGGAATCGTGGGGTCAGGTCTTTCCTATGCTGTTCTCATGATAGTGAGTAAGTCTTGTGAGATCTGATGGTTTTATAAAGAGGAGTTCCCCTGCATACACTCTCTCTTGCCTGCCTCCATGTAAGACATCCCTTTGTTCTTTTTTCATTTTCTGCCATGTTTGTGAAGCCTCCACAGTCATGTGGAACTGTGAGTCCATTAAACCTCTTTCCTTTATAAATTAGCCAGTCTTGGGTATGTCTTTATTAGCAGCATGAGAACAGACTAATACAATGTCTCCTACTGAAAACAGAAAATAAAAATAACTACATGTCCTATATATATATATGTTAACATATCAAATGAAATGATTTACTCTAGTTAGCTGCATATCTACGCCTAACCTATCTCTGTATATATCTAAAACAGACACAAGCACATAACTTGTTATAATAATATAGCTATTCTACAAATCAATATATTAATACATGAAATAGACACATAGAGATCAACAATATGAGGTCTTACTGAGCAAAATAAAAATAGTGATTATTTCACAGCGAGAACGCAAGACTTATTTTTGTCATTCATCTCTAAATTAATGTCAGCAAAAATTGTCACTTATGGGAGCATAGTTACCTTTAAGAGCCCAGAGAACTGTTTGTATGTATAAGACTCCACCCACTCAAAAACAATCAGAGAAGAAAGAATGACAGACGAGAAAGTGTTCCTCAAACCACACATAAGGCATCTTATATATTGGTAATAAACGGCCTCAAAAATAATTAAAGAAAACATTTCCACTTCCAATAGCTTACAAATGTAGAAAGTTTTAAATTTAACAAAATAATCATAATATTTGTGTCCTGGAAACTGTATATCATTGTTAAAAGACACTAAAGAAAATTTAAAGACTTGGAAAGACACTCATAATCGCGAGTGAAATTTTTAATATTTTTAAGATGGCAATATTCCCCATATTGGTGTATAGATTCAACATAATTCCTACCAAAATTCGAACTGGCTAGTCTGCAGAATTACAGACCTTTCCAAAACTCCACTGGGAAATGCAGGAGATGTGGAATAACCAAAACAACTTGAATAAGAACAAAATTGTAGGATTCACATCTCTCTATTTTTAAATTTACTACAAACCTACAGTGATAAAGACTGTGCAATACTGGTATAAAGATAGATGATTGATAGATTAGATGATAGATAGATAGATAGATAGATAGATAGATAGATAGATAGATAGATAGATAGAATGAATGTGAGAGTCCAGGAATAATTTCTTATATTTATGGCAAATAATATGCGGCAAGTCTGCTAAACAGTTCAACAGAGAACAGTCTTTTGGACAAAAGGTGCTGAGACAACTGGAAATCCACATGCAAAGAACAAAGTGGCATCCCCATCCCGCCAACACCATATTCAAAAATTCCTTTAAAATGGATACAAGCTAAAACTATAAAACTTATAGATGAAAACACAAGAGTAAATATTGTAATTTGGAATTAAGTAACTGTTTCTTACTTATGACACCAAAAGCACACACAAAAAAGAAAAAAAGTTGATTAATTAGACTGCATCAAAATGCAGAATGCTTGTGTTTCAAAGGATACTGTCAAGAAAGTGAAAAGACAATCTACAGGTCTACAGGATGGTGAAAATATTGGCCAGTCATACATCTGAAAAGGGACTTATATCCTGAAGACATAAGAATTCTGATGCCTCAATAATAAAAGCAAATACCTAGTTAAAAACTGGTACAGAATTTAAATAGACATTGCATCAAAGAAATTTGCAAAAGGACAGCAAGTAAATTAAGAATGCTCAAAATTAATAGCTATTAAGGACATGCAAATCAAAACCACAATGAGAAACTACTTCACACTCACGATGATAGTTATAATAGAAAAGACACACAAAACCAAGTGGTGGCAAGAAATTTAAAGTGCTATGGCTGCTTTAGAAAACATTTCATCAGACTGAGCAACTGGCCGGTCACGGTGGGTCATGCCTGTATTCCTAGCACTTTGGGAGGTCATGGTGGGCTGAATGCCTGAGCTCAGGAGCTCGAGACCACCCTGGGCAACATGGCAAAACCTAGTCTCTACTAAAAATACAACAATTAGCCAGGTGTGGTGGCGCATGCCTGTAATCTAAGGTACTTGGGAGTCTGAGGCATAAGAATTGCTTGAACCTGGGATGGGGAGGTTGCAGTGAGCTAAGACCATGCCACTGCACTCCAGCCTGGGCAAAGGATGAGAC
>NW_012115433.1:2658956-2669658 GCF_000951035.1 Colobus angolensis palliatus
GAAAGGGAGGGAGGAAGGGAGGGAGGGAGGGAGGGAGGGAAATAAACCAGTTCATCAGTTTCTCAACGTGTTAAACATAGGGCTATTATAAAATCCAACAATGCTACATCCAGGTATACACAAAAGAAATGAAAAAATGTGTCCACAACAAAACCATTACAATAAAAATGATATCAGCACATTTCATAATAAAGTGATTAATAGACAAATACATTTGTGGCATGACCACATAATGGAATATTATTCAGCAATAAAGACAAAAAAATGCAACATGAATAAATTTTGGGAACATTATGCTAAGTGAGAGAAGCAAGTTACAAAAGACTTATCTGGTTCCATTTATATAAAACGCTTGGAACAGGCAGACTTACAGAGATTAGTGGTTGCCTAGACTGGAAATGAGTTTCTAGAGGAGTGGGGTGTGCTGTCAACTGGAATAGCATTTCTTGTTGTAGAACAAAATTGATCTAAAATTAAATTTTGGTGATGTTTGTACTTCTTTGTGAATTTACTAAAAAGCTTTGCATTGTATACTTTAAATAAGTGAATTGTGTGGTATTTTCAGTGTGAATCAGTATTACTTTCTGTTTTTAACCGAAATTCTTGTTTAAAAAATTAAATTGGGAAATTTAGTAAACAGTTTTAAAAAAGGTGTGAAAGAAAAAAATATTGTGTTTTTATTATATTTTCAAATCAATATGTCTGCCACATAATTATCTATGTTTTAAAAGCAGGAAGTCCATAAAACAAACTTTAAGTTAGTTTGAGTCATAATATAATATAATCCAGATTAATGGTATTTTACTGCATTACAATATATAAAAAAGAAAGAATAAAAGTATATGTAAATCATTGGCTGAATTGCTTACTGGCAGTAACTAGAAGTTTTAAGCAGCTAAACAGGAAAGTATTATAAGTAATGTTGAGATGAACTGAAGTACACAAGAGAAGGGGTATAGGTTATGTACAAATACTATAGCATTTTACACCAGTGACTTGATTGTATTCGAATTTTGTTACCTACAAGCAGATCTTGGAACCAATCCCCTGTGGGTACCAAGAACACACTATACTGTTTTATTGATCTGATAACCAAGATTGCTAATAAGTGACCAAGGAGCGAGTAGCACAGACATTGTGAGTATCCTGGACAAAGAGCTGGTTCACGTCCTGGATGGGATGGAGTGGAATTGCAAGATTTCAAGTTGAAAGCATGAAAGTTGCAAGTGGAACTTATGAATTGTTCATTTCTGGAAATTTTTATTTAACATTCTCAAACCGAGGTTGACTGTGGGTAATGGAAGCCACAGAAAGTGAACCTACAAATAATGGGGGACAACTGTGTATTTATTTAGTGGATAAAAGAATTGAATTTTAGAAAATACAAAAATTAGCTGGCTGTGTTGGCGGGTACCTGTAATCCCAGCCACTCGGGAAGCTGAGGCTGAATTGCTTGAACTCAGGAGGCAGAGGTTGCAGTGAGCTGAGACTGCACCATTGCACTCTAGCCTGGGTGACAAGAGTGAAACTCTGTCTAAAAAAAAAGTAATAATAACAATAAAAATAAAAATAAAAAAGAAAGAAAGAAATAGAAAGAAAGAAAGAAAAGAAATAAAGAAGTGATGTCGAGAACATTTTTGTCAGATTGGAAATTACATACATTGAGAAGTCCTGTTTACATTTGTGGAAAGTCACATAGCCATTATATAGTAGAATGACTCTTTTTCTGCCCCCCTCCCCCCCAAACAGAAGAGTTTGTCTAATCCTTGAAGAATTGTTTTTTCCCCCAAATATCCCTCTCTTGTCAGTGTGGCAGGATGAATTGGACAATCATTAGCATCTAACTGTTTTTAGCATTTCTGCAGTTCTGGCTGGATCATTATAATTCTAACCGAATATATCAAAGCAGTTGGATTTGCAAGAAAATTAAATTAATTAAAATTATATCGATTATAGGAAAACCTCTATTTACTTTTTCAAATTGCCTATGAAAGAAAAGGTGAAATCTTGGTCAAGCTCTTTAAATATTTTTGTACAAATAAAAATTTTTAAAGTAAAGAATCATAGCAAATATTAATTGCCAAAAGTGCATGTGGCAGGTTGAGAGAAAAAAAAAGAGAGTAGTTTGTAAGCCTTAGTATCTCACAGAATGCTAGATTACTCAAGCAGCTGAAATTGATTTTAATGTCTGCAATTCACCTTATGTTTGTAACAATTAATGTATCAATATTGTTGGTAATATGTGTTTTCTTTCTTTTATATTTAAATCTCCTTAGCTTTTCCAACATCTAACACAGGAAATGTTCTTTGAAGAGATGAATTAATAGATGGCTCACTTCCTCATTTATCTGAGGTCCTGAAATTGTATCTTGAACAATTTACAGACTGGCTGGTTTCATGGATAAAGAGGTGTGAAATATGGGAAGAGGATTAAATATAAGAAACCCACAGGAGTTTTTGAGATGGAACAAAGTATTTTGCAATTGGCTATCAATTGCTGCAAGTGGCATTACAAACTCCACTGAAAGATATTAAACTTATTTTTTGTATTATCTTCTGAATCACATTATATAACTAAAGGGAAATACACACACACACACACACACACACACACAAATGTAACTACATATAAACTGAAAAGAAATATAATGGTTATAGCAAAGGACAGAATTTGAGGGTTAACTTGGAGACGAGTTAGTGAGGTAAGATTCAAGACTCGACTCTGGACCAGATTGAAGACTGGCTGAAAAAGGGAAGAAGTGAAAGCACCTTACCATAAGACATGCCCTCTAGTACCATGTCAGTTTGTCATTACCATGACAACGATTTGGCAGTCACCACGCTTTTTCTAGAAGTTTCTGAATAACTCACCCCTTAATTTGCATGTAATTAAAAGTAGGTGTCAATGTGACTACAGAACTGTACCTCAGCTGCTACTCTCAGCACACTGCTTGTGGAGTAGCTGCTCTGCAGGAGCATTCACAGAGCTGTAACACTGCCACCTCAATAAAGCTACTTTCACCCCTGACTTGCTCTTGAATTCTTTCCCAAGTGAAGCCAAGAACCTCCTTAAGCTAAGCCCCCATGTTGGAACTCACCTGCCCAGCATCAATAAGTTCTGGCAGCTCCACAAATGGTTCCAATGTCGATATAAAATAAGCCACCACCATTGATTTTAAGCTCCTATGGTCTGATAAATATCTGAAAGTACATCAATGGTCTTAAATTATTGAGTATTTTTTTTTGGTTATTAGTATTACCATTGCTATTCTAACAGTTAAATACGAAGAAGCCAAGACAATGCCTTGAAATCAGTGGGGCAGGAGACAAATAAGAGGATTGAGGAGAGTGGAGAAATTAGCCTGAGTCTCATGTACACAATGAGAGCCTCATTGTATTCCTCCCACAGCATATCCCTGTATACACCATTTCCATTTTATTGTGGGACTCTGTTGGTCACCACCTTTCTCAGTGAGTGCTTCTCTTATAGTATGCAAGTCATTACCATATGTTAAGTTTCTAGACTATTTTATCTCTTTCAGTCATAGGAACAGTTTTAATTAATGCCCAGTAACAGTCCAATATGGCATGTGTCATATCACTGTGCTTGGAAATTTCTGGTCCAAAATCCCAAATATTGTTGCTGAGTGGTGATACCCAAAGTGCTTTCTCATAAGCTTCAGTCTGTGGAACTGCAAGTTGCAGATACTTTCAAAATCATATTTGAATGTGGATCTAAATGGCCACAATTCATCAACTGAGCCACTGTTTTCAATTCAGACATAGCCTGCAATTGTTTGGACCCCAAAGCCTATGGGAAAATAGCTTTTGAGTGGAAAACTTGAAACAGTAAACACCTACGAAAATTTTCCACCAAAACACTGCCAACAACAAGAGCAATAATTGGTACATGGGGAAGTGACTTGAACTTCTCCTAGAAGATGAAGAGTGCTACAGCAGGTATCAAAACTAAACAAAGCAATCAAGTGACCAATAAGGCAAGACTTTTCTTGGAGCCCTGGGACAAGGCTAATGGAAGTGAGGCTTGAAGATGGGGGCTGTGATTAAAAGCAGACACTGAAGGCAGCAAACACCAGACCAACAAGGCATGGGTGCAGCATTTTGAAGAGGAATTTCACGTGCAGGTATTATTTTTCATAAAATAAAGTGAAAAATGCCCCTGTTCCCTGTGCAATTTCTGTCTTGTTGAATGTAATAAATCTAGCCCTTATGCTGACTTATCCTGTCTGGAGAAGATTGGTTTTCAATATGCTTCCTAGCTATTCTGACATAATTTTCACATTTATCAAGCACATATGAGCTACTTGATTTCATACCAATTTCACACTAGTAATCAAATAAATGCAAATTATAAAATTAAGAAATCATTTGCAAGTCCTTTCTAAATAAATCTACATTAGATCAATCTATAATGCTTTTAATTTTTCATCCCCCTCCCATACCTTTTAAACACCAGTACAAAATTTTTCCACTCTCCTCAATCCTGTTTGACTCCTGCCCCACTGATTTCAAGGCATGGTCTAGGCTTCTTTGTATTTAACCATTAGAATAGCAATGGTAATAATAATAAACAAAAGAAAACAATAATTTAAGACCATTGATGTACTTTCAGATATTTATCAGACCATAGGAGCTTAAAGTCAATGGTGGCAGCTTATTTTATATTATATTATGAGTCTGACATGATCTTAGGAATATGAGTTTTCTCATAATTTTTATTAAATAAATACATGAACGAACAGGATGGAGAAGCCCTGTATATCAGACTCGATGAATACAGGATACAGGGAAAAGCCTGAAGGAGACACATCGTGGAGTTTGAGATTCAGGCTAAAAGGGTGAGTCACCTGAGGGATTTTCTTTAAGTATCTACTATGCTTTATTCAAACTAGACAGTTTAGACATTTTAAGTTGGGAAGAACAGTATCATTTCTAAGCTATTTGAAAAGTATCATTTATCTTTGATATATTACATTTAGTTTCAAATAATTACTTAGAAATTATGCTGCTCTATATCCAATTACTTTAAATAATTTCTCTGAAGTATTCATTATACATATGATAATGATTGTGATTCAGTATTTTTGACATGGATTATATTCTGAAATGAGAGAGTCTGTCCTATGCAAGGTAAACGTTCTTGATATAAGTATTAATTTCTTTTAAACTGATGAAGCATACATTTCCTTCGTCACAATCGTTTCAAAATGCTGTTTTTTAACATTATAGAGTTGTTTGCTCTTACTGGAGATCTGTCATCTGTTTCATGTTCACAAAAAATACTATTTAGCAAACAATTTAAACAGTACAATATATAGATCGCTGACAGATATTAGGGTCCACTGATGCCATTTGTAGATCTGCTATAAAATAACTTGTGTTCATGTAATTCTGTTCCATAATTGCTCATATGTAATACTTCAAAAATGCAATGATGCATTAGCCATTTATTCACGTGAAAATGATGGTTACATCAAATTCATGATTTATGTCAAACAGGATGTCTGTACTTTTTGTCTGTTTCCTTGCTTTCGATTTCATTACAATTTTACTTCTTTAACATGTCACTAAAATTGCCTTAGAGATCTGAGAGACAAAATATAAGTCGAGAATAGAAATGAAGAAGGTGACAAATTGTGGTATTTGCAGCTATCTCAAGTTCATTATCTTCCAACTGTAGTCCTTTTCTTTCCTCCCCTCTGTAAATCCACTACTTTCAAATTACTGCAGGGTAACTTGCTCTATCATTGCCTCCACTTATGGAGGAAAGTTGAACCTCTTGAGCAAGATGTTGAATCAATATTATTGTTATAGTACTCAAAATAAAAGCAACACTAAAGTATAAATTCGTGTCTAGTAAAAGCAAGGTCAGTTTTTGAAAAGAAAAAGCAGAGGTACTTATTATAGCTCTCTATATTTTTCCTAAATATTAATACAAATTAAAATACTTTTCAAAAATTGTTGAACCAGACATGTTTTATATACAACTTAATTTTAAAACAAAATTGAAAGTATGAATTTTCATTTATTTTACCTGTTTATATTTACTGTCCTCAAACACATAAAAAAGTAAGCAAAATAAACAATATCTCTAATATATTTAATAACTAACATATTAAAAACCTGTGCATATATATATATTTATTTCTATCAACTCTGGATTATCCTGCAGCTCTGTCTGCTTTTAATGCATATTGTTCATGCTTGTTAGTTTCCAGTAACAAGCAGGTTCTTAATTTGTGGACATTTCACTTTTCCAGTGTCTGCCAATGAAGGAATATATGCTAAATAATTGTGCCCTACCTTTTACATTTTGAATAGTAAACATATTAACAATATATGACTCAGTTGCTTTCTCCCTCATTAATATTATCGTCACTAACATTTCTTGGTTCTTCATGTCTTTACTTCTCTGCCTGGCACAGCATAAAGCCCAAGAAAGGATCTGAGATCCCCAATTAATAAGCAGGCAATTTAAAGCCAAGCTTTCCCACTTATTTTTCAGGATGACTTATGACATTACCCTAAGTTCTCCACATATTTTCAGAAATAAACTCAGGCATATCTAAAGTGATGGCTTAAAATTAGTCCTAAATGTACAATCTCCTCAATACTTCCATAAAATGATATTTTACATAACTGAAAACTTGTTATGTGGCATTTTTGAAGTTTACTGTAATTGTTTTCCCCAACATGTCAAGTAATGAAACTTTCGGATTTAATTCAAATCATTTTGAATAAATTCATCAGCTATTTCTTGAATATAAAACTTGTGGTCAGTGCTAAACTAAGTGTGATATAGGATTAAAAACATACAAAACTTAAAAGTCAAAAAGTTCCTATGACTTGGAAACAGGCAGAGGCATAAAATATAAACAAATATAATGCAAAATAAAGCACTAAGAATTGAAAGTCAAAATAGGCACTATTACTTTAGGAAACATTTTTTTGCACATTTTGAAAGAACAGAACGAATGTATATTTGAAAAATTATTATTTTATTTGATATTTTAAACTATTTTTCAAGAATTATGTTTAATAATTTATTTACCTTGGCCACACCTAACTTTATATTTGAAGAATAAAAGTTAGTTACAAAAAAGAGAACTGTCAACTAGCCACCATGTTTCTCCAGCCACTTAGACTGATTTATTACTCTTTTTACTAACATTATCTATAATCATGTCTCTATTTTATGTCAATCTATATTCATTGTCATATTTATATCTATATCTGTAGTGCCTATATCTGTATTTCCTTCTACACGTATTGCTAAACTTTATCTATATCTATGTATTTATTGATATCTATATTTGTGTCTATATACCTTCAAACATGATTATTGTTTCCCTAATTAAATTACAATGCATATGGTGGATGTATATAGCCAGTATCTTAAAACTGTCCCTAGCATCTGGTGAGTATGCAAAAAAAAAAAAAGAATAAAATATTTAACATAGATTTGTAATAAATCATATGTCACTCATTTCAGTAATGCACACTCATTTTACAGCTCCACTCCCTTCTGAATTATAATATTTAGATGAGTTTATCACACAAGGGGATAAGTTTATGCTATATGAAGTCTAAAAATTAAGTTGCCATCTCCAGCTAACTGCCCCATCAAATAGGAAAGAGTTGTTTATTCTTTTACAAATGTGAATAATTTTACACAAAAAAGTTTCATAATTGATGTCCTACCTAACATAATAAAAGGAGGAAGGAAGGTAAACTTAGTTATAAATAATAGTAAAAATAGGTACCTATCATTTTTTTAAGGATTTTTTTTTTTTTTTTTAAGCTCTGCATCTCAGTTTAAAAGTTTATTTGGAAAGGCATACTTGGAAATTAAAACTCATTTCAGACCTTCTGGAATGCAATTGCATTGGTACTATAAGAGAGAAGCAAAGGTGTCATGTATTTATCTTCCCCATGGCTCAAAATCAATACAAGCCACATATGACTACGCATGGTCCACTTTTGTCTTCATGGTGCCTTGTTTTGTACAATTAAAGAAAGCTCAGTTAAAGAAAGCCAGTTTTAAAGTATATTAAATGTTGGTAGAAAAAAAAATCTCCCTGAGAAATTCAGGTCTGTGAAAAATGACTTCTTAAAGGGATAGTAGTATTCTACGCAGGCTTGAAAGAGCATCTAGGCTTTCTAGAGATTTCAAAGATTCCTGGCATTAAGCAGATGGAGGGTAGTTTTATCTGAAATTAAAGCTAAGACACACTTCGGTGCCTTTCCCAGTTTGGGAACATATGACAGAAATTTAATAGAATCGAAATACATTACCCCATTCTAGGTAAAAAAGATAGCCAAGTGCTATTTTAGTTTGACATGATTGAGTGGTATGCATGTCCCTAAGATTAATATTATTCTATTGTAGTTAGCATGGATTGTGTACTGACTTGATTCCTAATTTACTTTTACTTGGAAAGAAAGAGGATAAGCTGGATCAAAGCCTGCTGGAGAATGAACTTAAAAATGTTTGATTCTCATCATCCAAAACATCATCCTGAGTAAACACTTCCATCACCTTGTCATCCAGTAATTAAGTAGTCTGGTTGCTTTTGAATTCGTAGCTGATGGACGTGCTTGAGATTGTCATTATTACTCCAGGAATATCCACACATTTTTAACAGCAACCACGTTCATACCCCCAAATACCCTGGTAACAAAATGTATATTCACCGTGTGATAATTTTACCCTAGCAACAACTGATTGATATGAGTTTGGCAATAATGAGTCTGCAGTGGGTGCAGAGAGGCAGTGGAAGTCAGTGGAGAAAATGAGGTGAGGAATTCAGACAGCCAAGTATAAAGAGGTTCCCAGAGAAACTCCAACTGACCTGCGCACTGGGAGAAAGGGGTGGAGCCTCGGAAGTTAGCATCTTTTGCAGCGGGAGGAGCTTGGCCTCTCCTGTTCTGGGGTGGTAACCTGGGATTCCGTCTGTGAGGTGGGAAACCTACTAGAGGACTCTTGCTTTGCTGAGAGGCTCTGTTTCCCCCCTGCTTTTTTTTCCTTTTCACCTAATAGACCCTATCCTTCTCAGCATTCAAAGTGTCTGCAAGCCTAATCTTTCAGGGTCGTGTGACAAGAACCCGGCTTTTAGCTGAACTAAGGAGAAAGTCCTACAACAGAATTTAGGACTCAAAATTGTATGTTTAAATATAGTTTTCCCAAACAGTCACAAGAAATAAACAACAAATATCATCAACTGCTTGCCCATTTCTAACATTCACGTTGTTTTGTGTTTATGCATGTTGATTTCCTGATCTTCAGATTGGTTTTGCTTTTCTATAGTGACAATTTAAAAAAAAAAATTTTGTATGTTTTCTTTTTTATCATGTCTAATTTAATATTACACACACATATATATATATATAATGAGCTTATAAACCAAGTAGATCACAGTGCTCATTAAGACAGTAATATTATTAATAGAAACTGTGGTACCTGGAAAATTCTAGGCAGACGCTAGGTGTGGAGATGCAGGGTGGAAATGCAGTTTCCATCATCACTTTGAATTGAAAATACTATGAGAGCTTAGACTAAATGTTTAAAATATACCCTGAAATTTCTTTTGCTGAAACTTAAAATGTACTTAGTTATAAGGAATGAGTATGTATTCCCAGATAAAGATAAGCAAGGGGACAAATATTATGAAACAACAAACAGAAAACCTAGTCAGCTGCTCTAAGGACATATAATTTCATTTATATTGAAAATTATACTTTAATTCTTAGTTTGCAGGATATGAGATATCATGATAATAACACATTGGCAATGGTTTTAGTGAAATGAGATTTTTTTCTCTCGTTACAGAATAAGATGAGTTTTATACATTTCTCTCTTTTTCTAAAATCCTACCTCCCATATTCCAGGTGATATGCTGGTTGCTGATGACACACTGATATACATTCTGGAGATGCAGCCAGTTCATAGCAGGGCTTGTAATCTGTATTGGGAAACATAAACACTGGAAATAGTTTATGACTAGTTTGAATTTAACTACATATGTATATATGTCAAAGTTCTACAAAGTAGAGAAGATGTCCCAGGGCATATTTAAGGAAATTACACTCTTCTGGGGAATTATGGGTGGCTTCCATGAGAAAGTAATGTTTATTTAAGCACAGACTTGAGGATATTTTGACAAAATCTAGGCAAAGAGATAGGAAAGATGTGTGGTTGGGCTGTCTATTTAACCCTCTGAGCAGGCAATAATGCTGGACTCTCTGTCTTATCCTGCCTCCATACATTATGTGGTTTTTGAAACAGAGAAGTGAAAACAGTGAAGTGGCTGAGTTTTTTAAAGACCATTCTCAGACTCCTTTTTTCCTACATTAGGTTGAAAGGAGCCTTTAATAGAGTTCATAATTTTGGCTATTTCCTAGCAAATGTATATGGATTTTATTTGGAAATATAAACAACACTTAAAAATAAATCATATTTATTTAACTGAAGAAAAATAAAAATAATTTAAAATTTAAGGAAAACACTATTGATTAGGAAACATTGGAAACATTAATACTTTGGAAGAGCTTTGTTTATCTATGCTCAGTTTCAATCTTGTATTTTTCTGACAGCTGGGGTTTCTTCAAAGCTTCTTAACATCTCACTATTTTATTTTATTTATTTTATTTTTTGGAGACGGAGTCTTGCTCTGTTGCCCAG
>NW_012115433.1:2670953-2673368 GCF_000951035.1 Colobus angolensis palliatus
CACAAAACCAACCACAACAGCTTTGGGGATCAAATAATAAATAATCTCAATTAACCAAACCATGTCAACAAGATTATTTTACTGCATCTTAATGTTTCATGTATCATTATAATGAAGAGTAGTCACTTTTATGCATGTAAAACTGTCAAAAGATAAAATTACAAAATAATTAGTTTTAAAAAGCAAACTGGTTTCTATCAGCAATTCATGAATTGGGCAGCGTCTCATAGAAAGTTACAGAAAATGTTCTCCACTAGCTATAGCATAACAGTCAATCTTTATATAATAGCTTTAGTGGGAACAAAGAAACAGCATAATACAAAAAGCAGTTTTTATGTTTCAGTTAGATTACTTCAGTTTGCTCTTTTGGAGTGGTAAAAACAGAGGGAGCTTCCTTAGCAGGAAGGCTAAAACTAGTCTGTTTGGATATATGGCTATGATCTCTTATTCCTCTTTCTTGGAAGGTTAGATAAACAACTTAGTTTCAGTTACGTACACGGAACTTTCCTATGAGTGGCTGCATATTTGCTTGATTTGTTGAGGTCTGGAGTAGAAGCTCAGCTCAAAACAGTGGAGTCTTATAAATTTTACTTAACAACTGCATTGACAAGCAGTCCTCCATTCTTTAGGATTCTCTGCTACTTGTTTGTTGTTGCTGTTGTTTAAAACCAGAATGTCTTTTCCAATACCACATAGCCCTTTTTTTTGAATACCCAAAATATATTTGTAAATATTCATACAGATAAGATCAAATTTGCAAATAAGAGATTTTTGTGATATTTCAATTACATATGTTGATGTGATATAGAATTTAGGTTTCCATACATTATTTAAAAACTTCTTGCACAAATATATAAGTAACTTTTTTTCCTCTCAGAATGTATTTTCATGTGATACTTCAGGAGTGGAATAAAAGTCTTGATTTTCTGAATTCATATACGAAGAGACACAGATAGACAAGAATAATAGGCAATATAATCTTCCCCTGGGTTAGCACAGTATACTGAAAGCAATAGACATGTCAACAAACACTTACAATGATGGGAGAATTGAAGTAGGAGATAGCCACAGAGCATCACACAAACACAAAATGAGAGGCACCTCAGTATTACTAAGAAGTCAGCTCAGCTTCCTATTGCAAGTTACATTTGAGTAATTTGGGGTAATGAGTGGAACCTCTCCGGGAACCTACCCACTGTGAAACATTTTGCAAAACACGTGCTCTCAATCAAAGCCAAAACCAGTCAAAGTTATAAGACATACACTAAACCAGAATGTCAGAAAGTGTTTATAAGTAGTTCATTTTGCTGCAGAAGGAAGTTGCTTTACTGTGAAAGTCATGTGGGAAAGAGGAAATATATATTTGCTACAAATAACTTATCAGAGAAAAAGGCAAAATTCTTCCTATATTTCATATGAATAAATTGTCACCTTACGCACCCTTCTTTTCCGTACATACATCAGGAGCGAAAAAGGATAAATAATTCTGATGATGATTCCGGTGCTGTTATCACATGTAAAAAAGCAACTGAGAGCAGGTCAGCAAGGTGGCAATGTCTAGACTCAAGTGGCAAGTACAACCTGCATGATAGTTTATGAGAAGGCCTAAAGGCTGGGGTTTGCAGCACGGGTGAGGAGGTTGAGAGTTAAAGGCAATTTAAAAGAAATGGCAGAACTTATGACACTGCACAAATGGAAGATCCTAGAACTACAAATAAAAATAACTAGGTGACATCACAGATTATAGCTTTTGTTATCTCAGTCATTAATGATAAGGCATAGACTTTAAATATAGTTATTTAAAGAAAGCCCTTGTTCTCTTTGGGTCAGTTTCTCTTCAGGTTATTCTTAGATGAATAGGATTTTAGAGGTTAACATAAAATTGTATACAGAAAATAAAAATGAATGTGCCTCACAACCAAGAAACTCCAATAATCAAAACCTTAAACCTTTAGTATGAAATAGAATAATCATTCCCATGAAATGGTTTCTTTTGCCTATACTTAAAAAAAATGTGCTCAAAGGGGATTACTTTCTAGGGTATGTTCTCTGATCTTTTTGCATTTCCTTTCTATAGAGAAGCTGTATTTTTCTCTTATACCTTCAGTAGCTAACGTTTCTTCATTATAGCTTAATTTGGAATAAGAATATTGAGAAACATAGGACCAACATTTTTCAGATGAAAAAAAATTCACTGGGTTATAATTAATGCCATAAATGTTTATTCATTATAATACAAAACATATATGATATTACTATATGTAGACATACCTAGTTTTAATTAGAAACACACATGTAAATCACAATGAGAGAAATTAAAATGATTTTAAAGTTTTGAACATTGTTTTATTTCATCAATTAAACAATTCTGGGGTTAAACTTAATTCATATTTTCTAATTTATTTTTAATATAAG
>NW_012115433.1:2673418-2692188 GCF_000951035.1 Colobus angolensis palliatus
TCAAAGTTATAAGACATACACTAAACCAGAATGTCAGAAAGTGTTTATAAGTAGTTCATTTTGCTGCAGAAGGAAGTTGCTTTACTGTGAAAGTCATGTGGGAAAGAGGAAATATATATTTGCTACAAATAACTTATCAGAGAAAAAGGCAAAATTCTTCCTATATTTCATATGAATAAATTGTCACCTTACGCACCCTTCTTTTCCGTACATACATCAGGAGCGAAAAAGGATAAATAATTCTGATGATGATTCCGGTGCTGTTATCACATGTAAAAAAGCAACTGAGAGCAGGTCAGCAAGGTGGCAATGTCTAGACTCAAGTGGCAAGTACAACCTGCATGATAGTTTATGAGAAGGCCTAAAGGCTGGGGTTTGCAGCACGGGTGAGGAGGTTGAGAGTTAAAGGCAATTTAAAAGAAATGGCAGAACTTATGACACTGCACAAATGGAAGATCCTAGAACTACAAATAAAAATAACTAGGTGACATCACAGATTATAGCTTTTGTTATCTCAGTCATTAATGATAAGGCATAGACTTTAAATATAGTTATTTAAAGAAAGCCCTTGTTCTCTTTGGGTCAGTTTCTCTTCAGGTTATTCTTAGATGAATAGGATTTTAGAGGTTAACATAAAATTGTATACAGAAAATAAAAATGAATGTGCCTCACAACCAAGAAACTCCAATAATCAAAACCTTAAACCTTTAGTATGAAATAGAATAATCATTCCCATGAAATGGTTTCTTTTGCCTATACTTAAAAAAAATGTGCTCAAAGGGGATTACTTTCTAGGGTATGTTCTCTGATCTTTTTGCATTTCCTTTCTATAGAGAAGCTGTATTTTTCTCTTATACCTTCAGTAGCTAACGTTTCTTCATTATAGCTTAATTTGGAATAAGAATATTGAGAAACATAGGACCAACATTTTTCAGATGAAAAAAAATTCACTGGGTTATAATTAATGCCATAAATGTTTATTCATTATAATACAAAACATATGTGATATTACTATATGTAGACATACCTAGTTTTAATTAGAAACACACATGTAAATCACAATGAGAGAAATTAAAATGATTTTAAAGTTTTGAACATTGTTTTATTTCATCAATTAAACAATTCTGGGGTTAAACTTAATTCATATTTTCTAATTTATTTTTAATATAAGGGACTTGTCCTGCTTTTTACAAACATTTATATAATAATACTTTTTTACATATATCAATCAATATGTAGCCTATTAAAAGCCAACAGCTATATACATATTTATATATTATATAAAGTTTGGTGTAAATTTATCAAAATTCAACTGTATTATTCAAATTTACTCATAAATTTCAATAAAATTAACATCTAAATTATGAAATTATGACTGTATTATTTAATATATTTAGTACTTGAGTGGTAATAAAGAAATCAAATGTGTAATAAGTCTCTTTCTGTGTTTATATACGTATGTGTGTGTGTGTCTGTGTGTTCATGTATGTGTTTGTGTCTTTAATTTTTATAGTATTTAAGTTTGAAAGAAAAAAGTATAGAAATCTCTTTCTGTTTTTTTTCTAATTTTTTAAAGACAAGTTTGCAAAGTTCCCAAGGAAAATGCCAACAGCCAAAGTAGGCAAACTAACTACTTATACTATATCTACTTAAGTATTTATCATCAAAACGTGCCGTTAAATGTACTTTTAAAGCCATTCAAATTATATATATCAGTAAATAACTTTCTCAAAAAAAATCACTTTGGGATTATTTGAAAACAATGTTTCTCCTACAAAGTCCTCCCTTCTCTCCCACGAAAGGCAACTAGATCAAAACAACTCTTTGTTGCTTAAGAATTTATATGCTTTAGCTACTTAGTCAATGTGATCATAATTCTGATGTCATGGAGTCAGTTAGTCACTGAGAAATTATAGCAGTGCATTTTCGAAATTATAAATGTTGGATAAAAATGTAGATGAAGGAAACTACAATAAGCCTTGCTTATTTAACTCTTTTCCAAACCCTGAGAACAAATAAAAACCTTCCCTTATATACATTCAAGAATACCAGTCTTCACCTATTTACCAAACCCTTAAACTCACCAACTCTCCAACACTGAGTGAGTTAGGATATGTATAACTAAATATCCCAGGACACTGCTTTCCAGAAGGACTCTTAGAATGGTAGCTCTGCATTTCTAGCACATCTCACATACTATAGTAAGTCTGGAACTGAGGTAGAAGGCTTTTGATGGAAGCCAACCGCAAGAAGATCCAGATTCTTGCAATTAACATACAAAACCTTAGAGCAAAGTCTTTGTATCTGATTGTGGAACAGATGAGGAATCTCAACAAAGTGATGGAACAAAAGAATACACATTCTAGAAGTGAAATTTGCAATGTCTGAAATGTAAAATTTCCTAAATAACCTTAAGATCAGACAAGAAAAATGGCTAAAATACAGTCGGTGAATTTGAAGAACGATGAACATCATTTGATGTAAAGGAAAGATAAAAATAAAATATTGAAAATAAAAATGAGGAAAACTGCAGTGAAAAATGAGACAATATCACTGAAGGTTCTAGAAAAATAAAATGTAACAAAAATATTTGAATGACTGATGACTAAAAATGTACTAAATTTGGTGGAAACCATAAACTTTCTAACCAAATTTCAAGAAAGATAAATAGAAAACTGCTCTTAGACATATAATAGTCAATTTACTAATGACCAAAAATAAGAAAAAAATATTGAGATCAGTAAGAGAATAAAATAATATATTACATACAGAATGTCCCATCAGAATCACAGGAGACTAGAAGAGAATATAACAATATCTTTAAATCTCTGAAAACATAAAAAAGTACTCTCTCAATCCAGAGGTAATAATCTTCAAAAGGTAAGGCAAAATATTATTTTTAAATAAAATTGGAGAACCTTTTTTTTTTTTAACCAACTGACCTATACTTCTATAAATACTAAAAGAAGTCCATTAGCAACACAGTACTGACACCAGATGGACACTTAGATGTGTAGGGAAAAAGGAGCAGCAGACATGGCAAACACGTAGGCAAATATTTTTAAATATACATTTTCCTCTCTAAATTTATTTAAATAATATACAATTGTTGGAAAAAATTATAACTCTATATCACAATGATTATACACACACACCACACAAATGGTGAGAAAGCAGTAACTATTTTGTTTCAACCATTTTTATTTTATGTAAAGTAGTATAATAGTAACTTTAAGTAGACTGAATGTTGACAATGCACAATGTAATCTCTAGAGCAATATGGAAAAAATGCAAACAGTCAATAGATAATTAAAATGGAATGCTAAAATTCATTCAAGGGCACATTTCTAGAAAATATTTGCTCCAACAAGGACCTCCAATCCATTGACCCTCTCAACTACTCACTGATTATCTCCCTCATGCCTCCACATTCCTCATTATTAATCTAGGATTTTGAGGCTTCTAAAAAATATTTATTCTTTTACACACAACTTCAATACCCTTCTCTCCAACTCTCTGTCACAGTTTCCTTGAACGCTAATTCCACCTACCTGATGTCTGTTGCTGAGCAGTTCAAAGTTGAATGCCAACCATTCAGACAAATACCAACCTAAATTTACCGCTGCAACTCAGCAAGGTAAACAAGCCTACTCATTTTCCCTAGTCAAAGCAATCTCCCAATTTCAGAAAGGACTGTTGCAGTGAATGTTCTCTTTACATTACCATCACAACTTCTTCATTGCATACCTGTAAGAAATGTCCTTGATTTATTTCATTAGGGAAAAAGAAGCAAACAAAGAGAATGGCTCATCTTGATACCATTAAATCTCTCACTCTAAGTGTACCCAGAAACCGTGGTTTTCCACTTGCTATCTATGGCCAAGCTCTCCAGTTCTGCAGTGGATCTCGAAACAATTCTCTTTTTTTGTAAAACATTATTCAAGGAATAAGCCACAATTGTTTCCTTTATCATTTGTCAGAATGTTCTGACATTGATTTCCATGTTGCCACATTTAGTGGGCAATTTCCTATATTCATTGTACTTCACATCAGCAAAATTTGAGGGAGATAGAATGTCCCAATTGTTTAGATGTATATGTGTTGGTTTTTTCACCTTCTTCTCTGGCCAATTCTGCCTAGAATCCTTGCTAGATTCTTTTCTACAGAAAATTTACCTCTACATAAAAATATCAGATGTAAAGAATGGTTAGTATATTTCTCCAAGGGTCAACAATTTTTTAATAACATAAATCAGTTAAATGGGGCAGCAGCAAGTCTTCTGAACTTTCACCAAAAACTAAATACAAATGAAAATAGTACTATTTTATGTACGTCTCAATATTCTTTTTTTTTTTTTCCTTTTGATACAGAGTCTTGTTCTGTCACCCAAGCTCACTGCAACCTACCCCTCCTGGGTTCACCCTTGAACCCGGGTTCATTCTCCTGCCTCAGCCTCCTGAGTAGCTGGGATTACGGGCGTCCACTACCATGCCCAGCTAATTTTTTGTGTGCTTTTAGTGGAGACGGATGTTTCACCATTTTGGCTAGGCTGGTCTCGAACTCCTGAGTTCAAGCAATCCATCTGCTTCAGCTTTCCGAAGTGCTGGGATTATAAGCATGAACCACTGCACCTGGCTTCAATCCTTTTAAAATATCATTTTTTTTTAAATTCAGCAAATATTCAGACATACCAAAGAACAGAGACACTAAAAGGAGAATATATCTGGCCTGTCTTTTATCTTACGCTGAGCAGAAAAGTCTCAGGGCCTATAGGTATTTCATTCAGGACAGAATGAACGTTTCTTCCACTAAATAAGGTTGAAACAAAAGTTTGAGACAAATAAATGTGTGTGAGTTTTATAGTCTACAAGCTATGCTTGTTCAATGTGAACAACTGCATTCATTGGCTTTGGAGGGCTGATCTTTCAGTCTGTCAAGGATGTGAAATATTAGCATGCAGAAAGGGCCCTATTCTCTAGAATAGGGCCATATTGCTCTAGAGATTACATTGTGCATTGTCAACATTCAGTCTACTTAAAGTTACTATTATACTACTTTACATAAAATAAAAGAGGTTGAAACAAAATAGTTGCTGCTTTCTCACCATTTGTGTGGTGTGTGTGTATAATCATTGTGATATAGAGTTATAATTTTTTCCAACAATTGTATATTATTTAAATAAATTTAGAGAGAAAAATTATTTATATTTAAATAAAAATATTTAAATTATTTAAATAATTTAAATCTGAGAAAGAAAGACTGTCTCCTCTAAGAAATCTTTTGCTATTTTAGCTACATTAACAGTGATTAAAGTTGATGCTTTAGATGACATTGTAGGTCACATTTGCTTTAGTCTTTGGGATGAGGAAGGTTTCTAGTCTGAAAGGAAAGTGTAAGTTGGGGAAAACTGAAAGTCATGTTCTGAGAGCACTTACACTTCTAATCATGGAGTTCTGGAAAAGTGGGACTCTAACAGGGATTGGGAAGTAGGTTAGTAGTAGAGAGGGGTCCAGAAAGCTTCCTTAGACTCTGTGAGAATCTTTTACTACATCAAAACTGCAAAATGAAATGGAACTGGAAAGCCATTATATCTCCACTACATACTTTAAAAAGCTCCACAACTAATTAGAAAAAGTTGGTTATGGTTGGTTATTAAAAGAATAACTCTAGTTATTTTTTTACATTCCATTCATTATTTTCTTCTCAGGCTCAGGTTATATTGTCAATTGATGATCAGAAGCTTTATGAAGAGGGTATCTTTCCAACATCATTTTATTATAAGACTGTATTTTAAAAATATGACAATAAAAATATCTTCCTTGAAAATCTTCCCTCTAGCCTCCAAAAACATCACCCATAGAGGTCTATACAAAGTCTTGTACAACACATTATAACGTCACTACAATTCTTCCTATTTTTTCCCAAATGAGGAAGATTAGCAATGACATTAAGAACCAGATGAGAAAGAAATAAAACTTCAGAAGACAGAGAACAGGGCATACTCTCATATCTCTTGTGGACGAAACTATGTTTATATCATAGTGAATTTCAGAACGTACTGTCCTGAATTTTGCAAGCTGCACAAAGACATATTGTAAAAGAAGATCAAGCTTTGTGGTAGAATTGTGAACTGCTAGGAATCAATAAGAGGAGAAAGTTCAACACGCCCCAGTCAGAAGTGAAGTGGAAATACAAGAAGCCATGCCAAAGGCAGGCAGCTTTGCAAACAAACCACAAGTACTGACTCCATGCGCAGCTTAGTCCCTAGGCTCAGGTATTTGCCTTTTTGAACAGCTGTTTATTATAGAACTTGACTGTTCTACAATCGAATTTTTCTCAATGAAACACAAAGTTATTACAGATCTTGTTTATATTGTTCAGAAGTCACAGTAAAAATGTAAAATCAAGAGTACTCTCTGAAATACCACTACGACAGAGTGATTTCTGATACATTTATTCCAAAAACAGTTCGTCTCTTGTCTACCTGATATATGACAGGCATAGGCCTTGCTGTAAAAACTGCAAGGACAAATGAAATTAGCTCTTGCTCCCAGATTGCCTACTTTCTAAATGAAAGAAATTCTGGTCAATTCACATTTTAATATGTTTTCATAAAAGGCATAAATGGTATATGCACAGGGCTTTTTATGAGGAATATGGAAGAGAGAATTAACCATGTCTAACTGGTAGGAAGCACTGAAAGTCACCTCTAGTACAATAATTCTCCACACAAACAGGTTTAATAAAAGTGTATGTTTTAGGGCATAATAATAAACTTCAGCGTTGTGGTTGGGCATGGTGGCTCATGCCTATAATCCCAGCAGTCTGGGAAGCTGAGGCGGGAGAATTGCTTGTGTCTAGGAGTTTGAGACGAGTCTGGGCAACATAGAAAGACACCATCTCTACAAATAATGATAATAATAATAAATGTTCTAGGCATAGTAGCACATGCTTATAGACCCAGTTATTTGGGAAGCTGAGGCAGGAGGATTGCTTGAGCCCAGCGGTTTGAGGCTGCAGTGAGCCATGATCATGCCACTGCACTCAGCCTGGACAACAGAGTGAGACATCCTCTCTAAATAAATAAATAAATAAACAAACACAATAAAACTTAAACATTGCTTTGCTACTTGTAAGATCAATGGGGTAGCTGAGGCCCTCCTCCAGGGTGGAATCATGCCAGCTGGTGCACTGGAAGGCTCATAGGGCTTGTTCACATATCTGATTCCCAGACCTCTGTGACAGATCCTGAGCCATTTTCTCTGAGTGGGTAGAGGAGAGTTAGTTAGACCCTCCCAGCCAGTTTATCAAAGCAAAGGTGCCAGACAAATACATACTAAGCTAGTTTAGCTTAATTAATTTATCTTACCCTAGCATTTTATTTATGTATTTATTTTAGGAGGGAGGTTTACAGGAGAAACCTAATAACATAAAGACAGGTTGTTGGAAAGATTACCTGAGCAATGAAGAAGTATCTTGTGAGCAGCCTGTGCTATAGTGTTTGTAGCCAGAAAGAGAAATAGGAAAATCTAAGGGAGAGTAGAACTCTGTGTCAAATGCTTCTAAGATCTGCAATGCAAGGGCATGATGACGGAGAGGAGGGTGGCATTGAAACACTCCCAGAACACGTACTATATGATTGTACTGCATTTTAAAATTCACTCATCAACTTATACCTTTGCCTTTTTATTCCTACTAGATTTGAGTCCCTGGAAGGCAGGGCCCTGCTCTAATCTATCTGTCTTTTCACAGCAAAAGTAGGCAATGGAGGAATTAGAGAAGGCAAATGAAGGGCAAAGACTCCATGCCTTGATGAGGACATTAGCTTGGTCACAGTTTCACTGATGCCTGGCCACTGCAGGTGAATGCATCAAATGCATATGTAGCACACGGGTTATAGCTACACACATAGCTCACAGGTTATCTGTGGCTGATCAAACTAGTGTGCAAAACTCATAGAACACCCAAAATCCTGAATCATACATTTACAAAATTGAGGAAAAGCTGCAAGATGAAACTTTGGGTTACAGTATGTTTCTGATATGCTCAGTTGGCATAAACAATTATAAACAGAATGGTAGAAATGGTAGGGTGATAACTGGCAAATCAATCGCATGATAGATTGGTAGAAATGGTAGAAAATGGTAGAGTGATACTTGCTAATCAAAATGCATGAGCTTGTCTAATAGACTAGGCATTAACATGCATTGTCTTACAGGCCATGTGATCTCAACTCATTTAACCAAAGCCTCACTCACTTCATCTAACAACTACAGATGGTAATTTCACTTAGCACAAACTCTCCCACAAGTTAATATGTGATAAATCTTGACCATTATGTTTCTTCAGTGAGTTGTGTATGAAAGCATTTCACTGTGTGCTTTTAAATTAATATTTATTTTTGTTTATAATTGACAAATAATAATTGTACATATTTATGGTGGACTGTGTTATGTTTCAATACATGTATACATTGTGCAATAATCAAATCAGGGTAATTATCATATCCTCGAACACTTTTTTGTGTGTGTGTGCGTGTGAGACACAGTTTCACTCTACCTTCTGGGCTGGAAAGCAGTGGCACAATCTTGCTCACTGCAACTTCTGCCTCCCGGATTCAAGTGATTCTCATGCCACAACCTCCCAAGTAGCAGGGATTACAGTCAAGCACTAACACGCCAGGCTAATTTTTGTACTTTTAGTGGAGACGGGGTTGCACCATTTTGGCCAGGCTGGTCTTGAACTCCTGACCTCAAATGATCTGCCCCTCTCGGCATCCCAAAGTGCTGGGATTACAAGCATGAGCCACCATGCCTGGCCACCTGTTATTTTTTTGTGATAAGAACATTCAAAATCCTCTTTTCTAGCTACTTTGAAATATGCAATATACATTATTATTAACTACGTACTTTTAAGAATGAAAACACAAGTTATGCTCCAGAGCTTACAAAACAATTTTGAAAAGTAAGGAATATTCATGAGAAAATCAATCTGGGAGACATCAAAAATACATATTGTTTATGTATGTATGTGTGTCTTTGTGTGTATGTGTTTTACTCTATGTATATTAGAAATAAAAAGAATTTTTTGTATATATAGCCATAAGAATAAAACTATCACTGCGAAATGCAGGAAATGTAAAGAAGAAAATAAAAATTAAATCTATCCTTGAAAAATGTGCAGCAAACTTTACAGATTCCTGAGATACTGTGGTGCCGAAGAGACCAAGAATCCTCCAGTGTTTCTGTCCAGATTGAGACAATTTGAAAATAATGCCAAAGCGTATTCACAGTTAGTTGTAGAAGGGGCCCAGATATTCCCTAGTATTGAAGTCAAGACTACATTGAAAGGCATTTAATTGGTGGTAGCTGAGAGTTCACCTCAATCACAATACTCAAAGCAAATGATGATTTCTGGCTTTTACTTAAGAGCAGGAATCAAATATAGAAAGAATGAAGATACTTCGGCATAATGGGAGGTGGTTAATGGAACAGGATGTGACAGTGGTCCTTGACTTGAACAATCTTTAGATAGACCACTTGCTGAGCTTGTGATGAAACACCTTCTGTGTTTTTACTATATTCAATTTTATTTTCCTGTATCAAGTGTTTTTCACACCTGTTTTCTTGAAGGATTTGAATACCATTTCAAAGAGAAAAATTAATGACCATGAAGTTGACGTTGACATTTTTACAAATGTACCAGTATTTCAAAACATAACATTCTAATAAATATTACATTCAAAATATGTCCAGATTACATATACTGTAAACATTTGCTACATTCAGGAAATCAAAGTGTAGCTGATGCACATGAAAAATAAAATTTCATGTTCATTTTTAGAAAATTTTTAGAAATTGATATTTCTTTTAATATTTCTAGTCCTATAATAAAATTTTTTATAAGATTTTTCTCTCAATCCAATCATCAGTCTGAAAATGTGTGGCATTCACGTTACCCTTTTTGTAGAATTTTCTTCTGTTTTGTATATTTCTAGTCCACCTTTCCACCTTCTGTAAGGTCTCAAATTACTTGTGATTCAACCGGACAGTATAATTCAGATTTCAATTCTGTTTCCTCTCATCAACATTTAAAAGAGGGAAACAAAAGAGACATCACTGCTTATCTGACAGTTTATAATTTTGGATATCATCTATTATTTTTGTTTGGGATTTGGACTTTTTTCTGGAATATATATCAAATGTCAAATCAATGTCATTTCAATCCATAGAATTATTTTAAAGCTTTATACATGTTTTCACTACATGGAATCTCAAGAACCATTAGTTTAACTTTCTCTATTTACAGCTTAGAAAAATGAAGCTGATGGAGGTTATACTATTTGCCCAATAGTTGGTTGGCATAAGAATTAGAGAAAAGGCCGGGTGCGGTGGCTCACACTTGTAATCCCGGCACTTTGGGAGGCCAAGGTGGCTGGATCACTTGAGGTCAGGAGTTTGAGAACAGCGTGGCCAACATGATGAAACCCTGTTTCCACTAAAAACACAAAAATTAGACGGAAGTGGTGGTGCAGCCTGTAATTCCAGCTACACAGGTGGCTGAGGCAGGGGAATCACTTTAACCCGGGAGACTGAGTTTGCAGTGAGCCAAGATCTCACCACTGCACTCGAGACTAGGTGACAGAGTAAGATTCTGTCTCCAAAAAAAAAAAAAAAGACTCATAGTTTGACTTAATCTATTCACCACTCAGTTGGCAAATATGGATAACCTACCAAAATTATTCAGGTTTCTCATTGTATTCTATGCAATCTGAATTTTCACTATATTGACACATTTCTACATTTGCTAACGTTAAACTCTAGCTGTGTTTTCATGTTGGCTGTTGTTCCCTATAGTTATTTATTTATTTATTTATTTTATTATACTTTAAGTTCTAGGGTACATGTGCATAACGTGCAGGTTTGTTACATATGTATAGATCGGAAGTGTTGGTGTGCTGCACCCATCAACTCGTCAGCACCCTCAACTCGTCATTTACATCAGGTATAACTCCCAACGCAATCCCTCCCCCGCCACCTCCCCGTGATAGGCCCCGGTGTGTGATGTTCCCCTTCCCGAGTCCAAGTGATCTCATTGTTCAGTTCCCACCTATGAGTGAGAACATACGGTGTTTGTTTTTCTGTTCTTGCAATAGTTTGCTGAGAATGATGATTTCCAGCTGCATCCATGTCCCTACAAAGGACTCAAACTCATCCTTTCTTATGGCTGCATAGTATTCCATGGTGTATATGTGCCACATTTTCTTAATCCAGTCTGTCACTGATGGACATTTGGGTTGATTCCAAGTCTTTGCTATTGTGAATAGTGCCGCAATAAACATACATGTGCATGTGTCTTTATAGCAGCATGATTTCTAATCCTTTGGGTATATACCCAGTAATGGGATGGCTGGGTCAAATGGTACTTCTAGTTCTACATCCTTGAGGAATCGCCATACTGTTTTCCATAATGGTTGAACTAGTTTACAATCCCACCAACAGTGTAAAAGTGTTCCTATTTCTCCACATCCTCTCCAGCACCTGTTGTTTCCTGACTTTTTAATGATTGCCATTCTAACTGGTGTGAGATGGTATCTCATTGTGGTTTTGATTTGCAATTCTCTGATAGCCAGTGATGATGAGTATCTTTTCATGTGTCTGTTGGCTGTATGAATGTCTTCTTTTGAGAAATGTCTGTTCATATCCTTTGCCCACTTTTTGATGGGGTTGTTTGGTTTTTTCTTGTAAATCTGTTAGAGTTCTTTGTAGGTTCTGGATATTAGCCCTTTGTCAGATGAGTGGATTGCAAAAATTTTCTCCCATTCTGTAGGTTGCCTGTTCACTCTGATGGTAATTTCTTTTGCTGTGCAGAAGCTCTTTAGTTTAATTAGATCCTATTTGTCAATTTTGGCTTTTGTTGCCGTTGCTTTTGGTGTTTTAGACATGAAGTCCTTGCCCATGCCTATGTCCTGAATGGTACTACCTAGGTTTTCTTCTAGGGTTTTTATGGTATTAGGTCTAACATTTAAGTCTGTAATCCATCTTGAATTAATTTTCGTATAAGGAGTAAGGAAAGGATCCAGTTTCAGCTTTCTACTTATGGCTAGCCAATTCTGGTACTGACTTAGAGAATAGCCAGGACAACTGAAAAGGATGGACAGAAAGCAGAGGCTGTAACTCAAAGATTGTAACTGTATATCTCAGGGAGTTTGTGAGGAAATTCTCCCACCCACACTGTACTGAATGTGTTTTCACATCATTCTTCTTAAACTAGCACAGAGTTATTAACATTTTTCTATTTGGACTTCTTTTTCCAATCCATATATTTATATTTTGCACTGATAGAAAATGATAACTATGGAACATGTGTATAAGCACCGTAATGATGGGTTCAGGCTCATCTTCCTAACATTCTATTGGTTGACTATTTTGTTTTCCATCTTGTGTTGAACACTTTCCTTATTTTTAAATGTTGCTTTTGGAAAATTACTCATATCCCAAGGCTGTGACCGCAGAGTACAAAGGCCAATTTGTTTCAAAATGCCGTTTTTGTGATCCAAACCCTTTATGTTTCCAAATCAGCAACTAGGGAACATTAGGCTCATTCAGGTCCAGTTCACAGAAGTCAGTCTCCTAAAAGGCTGCTTTGTGCTCTGCTTTTATGAATTACATGCCTAGTAATATTACTTTCTGCAAACTCATATGCCATATGTGTGTTGTTCAGATTCCTCCTACTAAATTCTTACAAGTATAAAAAGTGATTTTTCTTGCCTATTCAGACAGTAATTACTATTATTTTTTATTAAGTTAAAAAGGAGTCAATATTCCTTATAGAGACAAATATCACAAAAGCCAGTACGAGCGCACTTCTTACATCCATAACGTGTGAAATCTGAACCCCTTTTTGAGTAGGATTCTTAGACACTTACCATTCAACAATAGCAGAACTCAAGTTCATTTTATTGTGCAATATAAAACAGGATGTTTTTTGCTTCGGTTTCTAAAATAGAAAATTCTCTAGTAGTCACATATGAAGACTAACAATTCAGTGACTGATTTTATCATGCTCTTTGCCCAGTGCAATAAGAGCATAAAGTTCCCCAATTAAAGGCTCAAATTTAACAGAAAGATTATCTTTTCTGAGTTTGAGAAAATGAACTAAGAAGCATGTTAATTTTGAAAAAATACTGATTAATACTAGTATATACAATGTTTAGCTAGCTACAAAGGAGTACTAGAGCAAGGAAGAAATACTTTTATTTAAGAGAAACAAATATAGCAATGAAAACAGTGCTTGTGATGACCATAAACTCCTTAATTATTCCTCATATCAAATGTCAAATCAACATCACTTCAATCTATAGACTTATTTTAAAACTGTATAAATGTTTTCACTAGATAGAATCATCCTAATATAGAATGCTGAACTGGAGCAACATTTCACTTTGATTAAACTATTTAGTCAAGGAAAGGCAATAGACATAAGCATTTGTTTCTTAGTTATTTTTGTTTATTTCTTTTACATCATATACATATACTTTTCCTGCAGATTCTAATCTCTTCTACTATAACTAGGGACCAACATTGGGCTATTGGTTAGGAAGTAGGTGCTTGGCCAGAAAGTCAGTCAAATCTTCTGAAGTAAACTTGGGGCTCAGTGGTATGACATGCTTCATGCTGTACTACCACAGAATCCATCTGTCCAGTGAAAACCATGAACACTGTATTACAATCAACATAATGAAAGATGCACTGTAATTATAGTCACATAGTCCTAAGTTTTGCCCCTCAGTTCACCTTCTCACAAGTTATATGCCTGATATTTAAGAAACATGCTTACTCTGACATCTTATAATTAAAATAAGGATATCACAATCTACATCAAAGCGTTGCTGTAAGGATGCTAAATAATATTGACTAGCACACTAACAAAAAATTTCTACTTTCATTTCATGAAAAAGATGGTTTAGAATATGTCATTTAATTCATTGATTTAAGATAGTTTTTATTACAGAATTGTTTTTCATCTATGACAGAATTGATTTTATTCTCTGTATCCGTACAATCATTGATTATTTCCAAAATGACCAAATTAACATCTAGATAATTAAAAAGTTCATTATCGGTATCTTTTACAAATTGGCTCACCTAGGTATGCATTTATTTTGGTTTTCAAGAAAATCATCATTCTGTTAGTGAGCTAAGAGACTTAATAATACCTGGAAAACCAGTGATAGATACAGCTGTGTTTGAATGATACTTAAAATCAAACACTACTACTAAACATATGTTAAAGATTATCACAAATTAAAACTTTTATGAGGACTTCCATTTGTACATATGTTACCTGTATGAAGAAGAAAACATACTTTTCTTGTGTGTATATAATATGAAATGAAATAAATGTTTTGAAATTTTTAAAATACTAAATCCTTTTAGTCTTGGAAACATCTAAATGTCTAAATTTCCCATTCTTACACTGATATGGAAGCCTCTATTAATGTTCATAAAATCTGAAGAAAACAAGGCTTTTTTTTATTCTCTGTAAATGTCATTATTCATAAATGTCAAGATAAACTTGCTTTGAGTGTTATGCAATTTAACATGTCAAATATCATTGACATCACAAAATCATAGCATGAATAGCATTTGGAGATGCCTAAGCAACCTTTCTTACATGTAAAACTCTCAGACAAGCAAAGATAAAGCTGTTTACTTCTCTGGCAAGAGAGTATGTTATGAAACGTGATGTAACAGCATTAACAAAATAATACATTGGATTTAAAATGTCATATCCTTTTGTTTCCAGCTTCTCTACTGAATATAGACATTGGAAAATTATATTCAGCAGAGGACATCATATATTCTTTGTGACTTAAATATATTCATTTAACCATATTTTTATGGAGCAAATAACTTGTAGAAGACACACTGTCTTTAGAAGGAAAGTTTATGAAGCATATTTTAAAATACAAAGAGTGTTGTATTAGTTCATTTTCATACTGCTATGAACAAATACCAGAGACTGGGTAATTAATAAAGAAAAAGAGATTTAAGGGACTGACAGTTCTACATGGCTGGGGAGGCCTCACAAACATGGCAAAAGGCGAAAGATGAGCAAAGTCACATCTTACATGGCATCAGGCAAGAGAGTGTGTGCAGGAGAACTGCCCTTTATAAGAACATCAGATCTCATGAGACTTACTATCATGAGAACAGCAGGGGAAAAACCCACTCCTGTGATTCCATTACCTCTCACTGGGTCTCTCCCACATGGGGACACACGGGGATTATGAGAGCTACAATTCAAGATGAGATTTGGGTGGGGATACAGCCAAACCATATCAGGTGCTATGGACTAAACTGAGTCTCCACCAAAATTCATATGTTGAAGCTCTAACTCCCATTGTGATGGTATTTGGGCATCAGCTTTTGGGAGGTAATTAGATTTAGAGGCAATCACGAGGGTGGAACTATAAAGATGGGATTAGTGCCCTTTTAAGAAGAGGATGAAACCAGAGCTCCCTTTTCTCCAAATGAGAATACAGTCAGAAGGCAATCATCCACAGGCCAGGAAAAAAGTCCTCACAAAGACCCAAATCTGCTGTCCCCTATCTTGAATCTCCAGCCTCCAGCATTGTGAAATGTACATTTCTATTGTCTAGCCAAACAATCTGTGGTATTTTATTACAGCAGCCCTAACAAACTAATACACTATTTAACTTTCCCTCATATTTAAGTATTTTAGCTAGGATTAACCCATTCATTTCTTTAAAATATTTATTTGAATTATAAATGCTAGTTCATTACTAAAACAAAAGTCAGAATTTTACTTTTAAGTAGGTTCCCATTAGCTTAACTAATGCCACTTGATTGGCAACATTTACTGAATGCTAATTATTTTAGGGTATTATCATTGACTCCAGAAATAGCAAGATTAATTAAGCACAATCCCTCTCCTCAAGTCATCTTTGATCTGTTGAAGAATAATGACAAATATTCCGTTATTTTTGTCCAATACAGCAACCAGGAAACAGGGTGGAGAACCACAGTTTGAGCCCAGGTCTTTTTGTTTTGTTTTGTTTTGTTTTGAGATGGAGTTTCACTCTGTCACCCAGGCTGGAGTGCAGTGGCACGATCTCGACTCACTGTCACTCCTGCCTCCAGGGTTCAAGCGATTCTCCTGCCTCAGTCTCCTGAGTAGCTGGGATTACAGGCAAGCGCCACCATGCCCAGCTAACTTTTTCTTTTTTTTTTTTTAGTAGAGACAGGATTTCACCATGTTGGCCAGGCTGGTCTCGAGTTCCTGACCTCAAGTGATCCGCTCGCCTCGGTCTCCCAAAGTGCTGGGACTACCAGCATGAGCCAGCATGCCCAGCGGACCCAAGTCTTCTTCACAGACCACCTTGAGAAGTATCTGGTAAACTGGTAGGCAGGCTACATTACCTGCCTCCTCTAAAACCACCAAATAATAACAAAAGCTTATCCTAACTGAGAGAGAGAGAGAGAGAGAGAGAGAGAGAGAGAAAGAGATGCTCTTCAAAGAAGGTCTTTGTTGGAAGACTCAGGATACTCCGTAAGGCCAATTTCATGTGCTCAGTATCTATTTATTGCAGAAGCTAGATATCTGCTGAAGTGGCATAATACTCTCTGCTCTGTTTCGTCCAGTGAGTCTTTATAACAAGGAATATATCCTGACCCTCAAAACTAGAGAGTTATTTTTGAGGATGTCATAAAAGTAATCCACTTTCTTCCACCCACCAAACTGACCACCTATTCCTCACTAACATTACTCCCAGTTTCTTCCCTTGCCCACTGGGTATTGAAAACATAGCTTCCAATCTCAGATGATCTCTGCTATCTATGTATATAAGGTCAAGCCTTGTGTTAATTGTACTACTCACTCTGTTTCCTAGCAGTAGTGTGTGCATGTGCATGCGCACGTGTGTGTGTGTAGGGTGGTGGTGACTTTGTAACATTTTCACGGTTAATGCTTTAGAGACATCTTTGAGTAGTAGTTTTCAGACTCTCTAAAACTTCCCTCGACAAAGAAATTAATTGGAGTTACTTACGTCAAAGGTCCCACTTTCATATATCATGTCATCGTAAGAATGCTAGCATGGCATTTTCCTTTCTTGTATGAATGCCAAATGTTAGTCATGAGGCTGCACAGAGGATGCATCAGAAGCTAAGTATCCAGCCTAAGAAAACCAGAGGTGAGATTCATGTTCTCCTGAGTTACTGAGTATTCCAGCTTTTACTAAGACTCTGCTTTTTAAATCATAGTCTGGGTTTCATTTTTGTTTGAAAAACAAATCCTTAAAGAAAAAAAAAAGTATCCTTCATCTGAATATGTTGATGTAGGTCAAGTATTACACTTGGGACGTGTTCTCATTGGCCCTCACAGGAATTAGGATAGGTTATCTGATCTGTGCCTCTTAAAACTAACATTTATTTTAAGTATACAAAGGAACTGAGTCACCAAAGAAATTGTTAGGATGAAAGAGTCAGGAGTAATAATGCCCAAGTTGCTACATTTGGTCATGTGAGCTAAAATACATTAAGGATAGAAGGAATATACTTACAATAAAAAAATTGGAGTGAAAAGTATGTCAGCTTGAGGTTTACATTTCAGACTCCAGGGAGAGTCAATTTGAGAACTTTAGCATACTGATGGATACATGAAACTTAGGAGAGGTAAGAGGACTGTCATTAGAGAATCAGGAGTCTCTGTGAAGAAGTCATAATTGCACTACTATATGCACTAAAAGATGGAATAGGTTATCAACCAAATAATAACGTATGAACAAAGAAAAAGAAAAATTGTACAAGAGAATAACGAGTTTCAAAAGTAGTACATAGGCAGGAGGCTGAGGGTGTGGGAGTTAAGAGGAGAGAATCATGGTAAGTCAATTATGGGAAATGAGCATTTCAAAGAGAAGGAAGTGGTCCACGAATTCACCTACTGCAGAATAAAGTCAGTTAATAAGTGAAAAAAGGACCAGGGGAAATAGAAATGAAAATACCACATAACTATGCAACACTACCAAACAATTCAAAACGTGCTGTCTTTGAGATCAGAAAGGTTTAAACTTAAAGACTGGAGTGATATTTTCTAATTTTGAGACCACAAGTTATTTAACCTACCTAAACCTGAGTTTCTCCCTCTATAAAAATGGAAATACTATTCTAACCTTTTTAAGGCTAAAGGGAAAGAAAAATTGTAAACAACTTGATAAGTATGAACAGTTTTCAGCTATTGCCTGGACTGTTATCAAATGCCTCATGAATAAACACGTAAGATTCCACAGGAAATTGGATTGAAACCATGTGCTCCTTTCACACTGACCTTCAACCTCAGGGGTCAGTAATGACAGGAACTTGTATTCAGAATTGCTCAAACTCTACTACTCATTTTAATTTCCCTTCTGGAGCGTGAAGCATGCACATAGCAGCCTTTACTTCAGAATTATTTAAATCAACTACTTTAAAATGTACAAATTTAATCTTGACTGGTATCTGAAGGAAAATTTCCTTCTCCCTACCCCATCTCTTTTCTTTTCTGTCCTCCTCCTTCTTTCTCTCTTTCTTTCTCTCTTTCCCTCCCTCTTTCCTTTCCTTTCATTTCCTTTCCTTTCCTTTTCTCTTTCTTTCATTCCTTTTCTTTCTTTCTCTCTTTCCTTTTCTTTCTTTCTTTCTTTCTTTCTTTCTTTCTTTCTTTCTTTCTTTCTTTCTTTCTTTCTTTCTTTCTTTCTTTCTTTCTTTCTTTCT
>NW_012115433.1:2692238-2783074 GCF_000951035.1 Colobus angolensis palliatus
TTCCTTCCTTCCTTCCTTCCTTCCTTCCTTCCTTCCTTCTTTCTTTCTTTTTCTTTTCTTTTCTTTTCTTTGTTTTTCTTTCTCCCTTCATGCCTTTCGTTATTTTTCTCTTCTTTCCTTCTTTTCATGGAGAGGAAATTTTAGGGACTTCCTCTTTGCTAAAATTCCAACTGAGTCTAGAATGACTTACGAAGCATTCAGGAGGCTTAGGGAACAATTTTTCAGTGGGTTCTTTCTCCATCCCATCCTCATCTTTCTCTGACTTATTCCACTTTTTTTTCTCTCTCTTTCTCTTCCTACTGTTCCTTATTTCCCCATCTTCTTTCTATTCTCTTTCTTCTTCCCTTCTTTCCTTTAGGAACTCAAGAAATCAAATAGAGAGCATTTTAAAATCTCCCCTTTTAATAAGAGTATGATTATTCATGTGTTGTTTGTGTCAGTTATTACAATACAGGAGCAGGGTTGTTTGCAGGCAAGTAATGGGATGCCCAAAATGAAACTACAGGAAGAATCTTGGGATAAGTTGAAGACTTACAAAACCTCCCGTGTTCATACAACAGAATGCAGCCTGGAGTATCCATAAAGGAACACCGCAAACACACTTCCATTCTTTGTTCTTCAACCCCACCACAAATGAAAGCCTCTCATAAACTCTTTCCACTTAGCCCTTCTCTGTACTCTTCAGTTATTATGTCAGTGTTTTAAACAAGAACAAATCATACATAATCAAAAGATAATCTGCGCACAATTGGTTTTTGTTTTAACTTTAATATTTATCTTTGAGACTTTAAACCCTTAAAAGCCTAGTTTCAGAACTTAAATAAATTGATGCTACCTAGAATGTCTTGGCATAAATTCAGTATCTCAACATTTTATAAAACTCATAGAATGAGACAGATGGAATATGACTTGTCAGGGTGCAACATTACAGTTTCTCAACTAGCACTATTGCTGGACACGTGACTTAGTTAAACTAAACAAAATATTTTTATTTGTTATCCACTTCAAGTATTTCGTACTTCAAAATAAAAATAGTATGATTCAAATTTTAAAATAAAGCTTGAAAAAATTTTAAGGTGACACTAAATTTCTTTAAAGAAATAGCTTTTATAAAGATTTAGAAGAGGGCCAGATGTGGTGACTCACACCTATAATCCCAGCACTTTGGGAGGCTGAGGACCATGGATCACCTGAGGTCAGGTGTTCAAGACCAGCCTGGCCAACATGGTGAACCCTATCTCTACTAAAAATACAAAACTTAGCTGGGCATGCTGGCGGGCGCTTGTAATCCCAGCTGTTCAGGAGGCTGAGGCAGGAAAATCACTTGAACCCGGGAGGCAGAGGTTGCAGTGAGCCAAGATCGTACTATTGTACCCCGGCCTGGGCAATAAGAGTGAAACCCCGTCTCAAAAAAAATAAAAAAATAAAAAAAATAACTAGAAGAGACTAAAGGAAATTTCACATGGATTGCTGTCTCAAAGTGAGAATTAAAATAAATGAGGTGTTTCTCTGGGTTAAAAGAGGAGGAAAGGTTAATGCTGTTTTGCCACTTCTCATTCCACCATGGTGGCCTCTAGGGCTACTCTCTGGGTCTTTGTCCAGTTGTAACACAAAAAACAACAAGGTAATGAAGATATCCATGAATTTAATTCTTTTCTCTTTTATTTATTGACTTTTTTTCAAATTTTAGCACTTTAACTTCAGGTCATTAGGTTTTTGAGCTGTTCATAAGAATTTTAAATATTTATTGTTATTATTTCTCTTTCATACATATATATTTCACTCCACTCTTTTTATCTCTGGCATCCCTTCTCCATTCTAGTTCTTTTCTCATTCATGTAAATGCCTGAAACCAGCAATTTTCTAACTTTCACGTTCAAATTTTTACGTTACATTTTTGTATCATACAATCTAGTACTTTTATTGTGGACAGAAATTCTTTCTTTCTTGCTTGTCTTGTTTTCTTCCTTCTTCTTCTTTTGAAAGAAAACACAATTAACTTTTATCTACCAAAAGATTTCATGCAACTTAAAGGTGAGGACCACATTTTGTTATCTCTGGTTTCTGAGCTAAAGTTTTTAGTATATCTTATGCAACTCCTTACAATCAAGGAAAACACAATAGCAACAAAAACAACAAATAAGCTGGCTTTGACTCTATTTTTAAATGGAGTTACATTAAGAGAAATGATGGCCTATTACCAAAAAATGTTTGAAACGAATTCCTTGTATTTTATCTAAGTATGGAAAAAATGCTAAGAGGCTGAATACTTTATACACATTAAAAGCAACAAACCAAGTTTGAAATCCTTTCTCCATCGTCATTGCCACATCAGCATAGAGCCTAAAGTGAGGCAGGTGAGGCAAGAGAGCCATGAGCCTAAGGTGCAGGCACCAACAATCTCAATTGTAAACATAAGTCATGTTAATTTCAATGCACTATTGAAAAATCAAAGTTCATTTGAAGAAATGCATGATAAACAAAATATTGAAATTTCACATAAAGACCCAAACTTGCACTTGAACAACTCGCTTTCCTCCTATCACCCCAGCTGAGCCCCTGTTGGTTGCCACCAATTCTTTTTCACATATACTGATAACAAGTGCTCCAGATTCTTACTCTCGATACACACTAAGCTACAAACACAACAAACACAGCCCTTACAAACACACACACACATATACACAACTTTTCCCTCCAGTTCTATTCAAGTAGTAAAGTGAGTTGTCTAACTGCTCTTTCCTTTAGTGCACATTAGTCATTAGGTATAATACCTTGTCTTCTTGGGTTTCTTTATTTTTCTAAGTCCCTTTATAAACTAGTTTATGCACAACAAAGCCAGGCCCAGTAAATGTCCCAGTGAGCGAGACTGTAATTCTTAGAGAAATTGTGCCCATCATCTATAAGAAAGACATGCAATATAGATTACTATAATGACAATGTCAAATGAGCTTACATTCATAAACATGTTTGGTTTTTAAGCATTTTCACATATGGTTTTTGCGTGCTTCTCACCTGTGAGTGACATAAGAGTTGTATTTTTATTATCAATATTACAGATAAGAAAACTGAGGTACAGAAAGGTAAAGTAACTTGTTCAAGTCAACATATCTAAAAAGTATCTGTATTTACTGGATGTGTTGGATAACCCAATCTTCATGCACCTTTCTTTCCTTTGGAATTTCATACTGGAAGAAAAGGGATTTAACTCATAATTGCAGAATTATTATTCACATAAGTGCTTCTTATATATTGTAAGAAATCCAATATTGGAATAGGACAGAAGTATGCATTGCTTTATAATAGCAATTATTCTGACTGTGCCCAATAAAACAAAAAGATATAAAATCGGTTTGTGTCTGTGTTTCCATTCGGTTTTGACAACAATGATGGTATGTGCTGTCAAAATAAATATATAAAAATAAAAATAAAAAGAGCTGGCACCATCCCAAAATAATTTTTCTTCCTTTTGGGTTGATTTGTGTGTCAAAATGATAAACTAATTGTGCAAGGAGAAACTGCATTTAGGGTGGTGTCTATTTTACCTGTCATATCCGTCTGTATTGCCAAAGTGTAAGCTGATAAAAACGCCTGAAGACTTTCCTTATCAGCCAGCAATAGTCCTGGTTCTAAATAAGGAAAAACTAGGTGCAAGGCAAGATGTTCATGAAATAATGTAATGATGATCATCCTGAAAACAGTGGAAGCAACAACTTTATGAATCTATATCCATTATACGACAAACTCTTATAATCGAAAGAAAATCAGAATGATGAAAATTATTAAGTATACATTTTTAAAAATATTCTTCTGTATGCCATACCAAAGTACTCATTTAAGAACTTAAGATGAAGCCATTAAGGAAACGGGTCATACCCCTCTGGAATGCAAAAAAAAAAGTCTCAAATTATTTTCTAAAATAGCCCAAAGCAGCTCAAGTAGTTTCAGATTGCTTCAGGCATTCTTAAATTCCTAACTGACAAGCATTACAGAATTTGGCTGCAATCATCTTTCTCATTCAAGAAAAAGTTAACAATTGCAAAAATAGAAACTGGCTTTCCACATTTACACATTTTAAACTGGAGAACAAAGGATACGATGCCCTCCAGCTTATATATATCTTTGAACAAAATTGTTAAATAGTGCTGACTGGAGAAAAATAACCAAATGGATTTCATCAGACAGTTCTGAGACTAGAAGGCATAACCTTCTTTAACGACGGCACCTGGGAAAAAAATTGCAGCAGTTATTATACTTGAGTGAAAATTATCATACTTTTGTGCAGATTTTTGAAAAGTTGTCTGTTTTTTTCTCCCTCAAAATCAAGAAAAGGTAGTTTAATGAGTTAAATGAGCCTGAATTATTAAACAAAACTAGAACTCATACCAACATCTAGTCGATCTTGCTGTAGCAAGATATTGTTGAAAACAATTTGGTGCATTTTTTATATTTGCTGGCTGCCAATAACCTGAGTGGGTGCATTTATGACTTGTTCACAAACAATGAATGACAACAAAGGTATTTGGTACTTCCTACTCATTTAAGGTGGACAGAGTGGTAGAGAGCGTCACATATCTTCCAACACAAGAAATGTCAGTAAATAATCCCCAAAGACAATCATTCACTTTCAGCATGGACTACCGCTAGCAAATGAAAAGTCCACTAGCTGACTTCTCTAATGGTGCAGAAAATCTATCCTTCGATTTTTTATTATTATTATTTTTTGGCAAAATCTGCCATCTTGTAAGCTCTTCTCATTGTTCTTATGTCTGTCTTACAGGACATCCCTGAATTGTTACAGTACTTTCTAAATAGCAGGCCATCAAAATCTAGAAGCCTCTACCCCCACATTCCTATAGCTTCTAATTCCATCATTTAAATGTCTCCAATTTTTCTCAACTGTTGCATTTATAACGTACAAATTAGACACCTAAACTTCACCTCAAATCCCACATTGCTTTCTTACATGTTTTACAAGTTTGTGAAACACAGGGAACGATCATAGAAATTCAAATTTATGTTGCATACAAAAATAGAGTTTATTTCAAACCTAACACAGTGGAACTAAGCTCCTGACAGACAGGATGTCCCGATCTCAATTACTGGAATCTCTACTTTTGCTGTTCTTCTCTTTTCTCTTCTCTCTGTCTGTCTCTTCCTCTCTCTACATTCAATATGGTGGGCAATCTTATTTTTTCATCTTCAAAGTACATTCAGAATTTGACCACCTCTCACCTCCTCTGCTTCTATACCATGAGTCCAAGTGAAAAATCTTATTTTGCTAAATTATTATCATAAACTCTGAACCATGCTCCTGAAAATTTCCTTGTCATTCAATGTTCTTATCACAGCCCAATATTCTTACTACAGAGAAACACAGAATGCCAATCAAGGCAGCATGAGTTTCATTCATAAGAAACTCATTTGATTTTTCCATGGCAAGTCAACCTTTCATAAGGTTGAAAATATGGAGAATAAGTAAATGGGAAGAAACTTTCTGGCATCTTCCTTTGCTCGTCTCATGAGGAATGTAATTATGCATTTCTATTGCTAAAAATTATTCATAGACCGGTAATGTGTACAAGATAATTTTTGGAATAAATACAAATCATTAGAACTATCACTTAATTTATACTGACAGATTCTCACCTGCATCAGATGACTAACAAATCAAGAGTATTTGTATGTTTTCTGTACTATTTCTTTTATGTAAATGGAAGGAAATGTACAAGTTGTGCTTGTGTTTTAACTTCTACCTCAAATAGAAATGCTGGGACTGTGTGCACAATCATTTGGTATTTATTTGAAATATTTAAAATCTGACTCCATGGGTAAGCATTTATAGATGTATTTTAAGATCACTGCATGAAGAGTTTGGATTGTAATGTGTTACAAAAAGATGTGCCTGAAACCTTTTTCACATCGCAAACATCAAATGGAGAGGAAGACAGATGGGGATCACAATTTTAAGGAAACAGTATAAACCCCTAATGCTGGAAATTAATTCACATGCTGAACAGCTGCTGAAGTTAGGCAATCAGCCCCTGGATCGGATGCCTGCACTGTCAGATCTCTGTGAGAGACTAGAACACAAAGTGTTCACCGGTTGGAGCAAAACCAGTGACTTCTTTCTTGAGCAAGATCCCTGAAGTCTCCTTGACCATTAACTATCAGAAAGAAGGGCTGAAGAATGACCAAGGCCTACACAGGCACCCACATAGACAAAAATAGAAAATAAATGACAGAGGAGGGGTACACATCAGAAAATATTACACCAAGGCAAAAGAAAGCTTTAGTCACATCTATTTTTTAGCATTTGAAGAAAATAATGAACATATAGCCTAGTAAAAGGCCATGACCAGGGATTCTGTAAGAATAATGATGCAACAATAAGTAATAGAAATATATAATTATGGTGCAGAAAGGAAATAAATTAATGGGTGATAGAAAGATTTTGAAGAAATGAATTGACCCCACAACCAATCTAAAATTATAAGAGACTACAAGTATTTGGTTTTTTTGCTCTTCCCTCTTCAAAGGCATTAATCACCAATGATCAGGCACTGATTTGAGGAGCTTGAACAGCATTGGGAAATGGCACAGATTCACTTTTAACATCATTTTATGTGCATTTTTCACATGTTATATTGTCTGGTAGGTCTGCACATTACTACCCCACTGGAACAACCTGAGTTTGGTATATATGATACTTTATTTCTCTCATTCTGTATATCAGTGTCTGATTATATTGTGTAATCTTTTTAATACATGAGATCATGCCATACATACAATGCTGTATCTACTTCTTTCACAATGCAAGAGGTTACTAGTTGTTTTCGAAGTCAATACATTTAGTTCTCTTTCATTTTTACACAGTCTGCTTACTATGCCATTATGCAGAGATATTGTAAATTATTTATTAGCATTAATAAAATATCTGTTCCATGTTTAGAAAAATCTAAATTGTTCTTTAGTATGACCTGCAATGGATTTTTTATATATGTTACTACATTATCTAATTGCTATTTAGCATATGTTTAAATAGTTTATCTTATTGTCTGATTCCTCTTCAAAATAAGTTATAAATTTTCTAGCTTACAACTTATTACTTTTTTCCTGTAAGCTCTTTCAATATATTTAAACGTTACAAATGGTATCCTCAAACAAAGCTGAATTTTTTTTTACATTTATGTCAGTAAGGATATAATGCATATTTTACAAATCTATTTTACTATTTCTTGCTTTACTGTTATTTCATTTCCTTTGACTTTCAAAAGTTTTATTAATTTTGAAAAACCCTGTATATATTATTTTTATGTCACACACAAGTTATAAAATTAATAAGCAGTAAGAATTTAAGATAATGATTAATCCTGTATTTGTCAGCTGATTTCAGTTCCACATTCAACACATTACTGTTTGAAAGTGTAATATTTGTTTCAGAAAACTTATTTTTTATAAAGAAATCAACTGTAAGTTGTGTGTGTGCTTACTGTCATTTTAGAATAGATATTCAATTCACTATAAGCCATTAATTAATAAGGTTTTTTTTTTTTTTTCTTTTCCCGACCTAGTCTTCTTCTGTGGCCCAGGCTGGAGTGCAGCAGCATGATCATATCTCACTGCAGACTTGATCTCTAGGGCTCAAGTGATCCTCTCACTTCAGCCTCCTGAGTAACATAGGCACATGCCACACCACACACCTGGCTAATTTTTTTATTTTTTGATAGAGATGAGGTCTCACTATGTTACACAAGCTGGCCTCAAACTTCTGGACACAAGCTATTCTCTCACCTTGCCCTTCCAAAGTGCTAGGATTACAAGCATGAACCACTGTGCCAGGCCCAACTCTGACATTTCTTCACCTTAAAAAAAATTCACCATAGAGTTACACTGCATGGATCTGTTTCTGGATTCCATTCTGTTCTGTAAGTCAGTACAAGATTAATTCTGGCATGGCAAGTCAAACTTCATCATCCATTTTCACAGCTCATTTCACAATTACCTACATTTACTCTCACAAACAAATTTGAATATTTATACATTTAATTGTTTGTATTTGGTCACATTACTCAATTCTTATTTTTAGTCATCTTTCAGTTTATTGTTTTTGAAAGTACTGTTTTTTATAATCATATCAAAACCAACTTTAAATTTTCTATAAAAACACAAGTTTGAGAAAATTAGGCACCTGGGAATCTTAAGAAAAATGTCAGTCATGTCACAGTGTGGGTTGCTAGTATGTCAATTTCTACTTTGAATTATGTGATCATCATTTCAAAATGCCTACCTACAGATAAAGCTTAGTAGGTACACCACTAAATTATGCTCCAGTTAGAGTTGCCAGATTTAGCAAACAAAAATAAATGTTGATGCCCAGATAAATAATTCAAATTATCAAGTTTTTTTTTTTTTTTAGAATAACGATGTCCCAAGTATTAAATTGAAATTCAAATTTAACTGGCGTCTCATATTTTAACTGGCAACACTAACACCAATACAGTCAAAGGTCATTCAGTTTGAAGAACTGTCTTTACTTTTAAATTTGTAAGTTCATCAGTCCTAATGTTTGCATTTTTTTAAAAAAAATAGTTTAATAATTTAATTGGTCATTTAAAAATAACTAACAGAGAACAATTGGATTCTTTGTAACTCAAAGGATAAATGCTTGAGGGAATGGGTACCCCATTTTACAAGATGTCATTATTACACACTGCATGTCTTTGTCAAAGCATCTCATGCACCCCATAAATATATACACCTTCTATGTACTCACAAAACCTAAAATTAAAAATTAAAGGCGGGGCGCAGTGACTCACGCCTGTAATTCCAGCACTTTGGGAGGCCAGGGCAGGAGGATCACGAGATTAGCAGTTTAAGACCAGCCTGACCAAAGAGGTGAAACCCTGTCTCTACTAAAAATACAAAAATTAGCCGGACGTGGCGGCAGCGCCTGTAGTCCCAGCTACTCGGGAGTCGGAGCCGGTAGAATCGCTTGAACCCGGGAGGTGGAGGTTGCAGTGAGCTGAGATCGTGCCACTGCACTCCAACCTGGGCAAGAGAGAAAGACTCCGTCTCTAAATAAATAAATAAAACATTTTAAAAAGTTTACTTAAGTGATTGAATTTCCAAAAAAGATTTTTTTCTTTAAAACATGAAATTGGTGATTGCTAATATTTGTATCACAATAAAATTTGAAAACCTTATGTGTCACAAGATTATTAAAGTTAATACAAATCCAGCTATAGGGAATCTCTGATCTGTGACATGCCACTCCACTCCAAATACAGGGTTAAGAAAAGTAACAAGTAACAACGTTCTCCTGCAGCTGAAAGTTTGTTCTGAAAAACCTTGAGGTTAGGTACCACAGATGAATCCTAGAAGGCCCAGTACAAAATGTTCCCACCTTCACCGAAGAGCTGGTATGCTGGACATTTTATCAGGATCCAAAGAGTTGATGTACTCCAACAATGCCACCTTCAGGCCAGACCACACTTGGGAAATCCTAAAATGTAACAGTTTATTTTATTTTTGAAAACTTCACCTTATGAAAATGAAAAAAAATGAGGGGAAAGGAATTTTTGAAGAAGAAGATACTAGATTTCAGAATTTAGACTATTTTGAGAAGCAAGCTTAATCTGGAACTGTGAATTTTATTTACTTGTATTATCTGTATGATATTACAGGTACAAAGCCCAAACAAATAATGTGAATTCTTCTTCCTTCTTTTATAATCCCTCTTTACCTTGCATATTTTTCTATACCACCATTTCACCATTTTTTAATTTATTTCCTGTTCCATTTTTTCCTAATATTCAACACATTTTGTTTTCTTCTATTTCTGTGCTTTTCTGTGCTCCTTGTTAAACTAAACTCCCAAAAAATGTTCAATGGTAACCATTTTTCCTAAGCATTAATGTTTTTTCACAAACTATGACAGCAAAGGAAGAATGTAGGTGTTCCATGAAACAGCTGAAAGAAAATGAAATCAACATGAATATCTGTCTTTTAAACCACATGGAGTTTAGCAGCTGCCAAGGGTAACAGAATGGTTTAAGTCATTTCCCATAAGCTCTTCACACAAAAAGAACAGAATAAATTGGATTGAATCTATTTGACTCAGCACTATCTTGTGACTTTATGATCTGTTGTAGTTTTCAACTGAACTATCTGCTTACCAGTACTCAACTCCATTTGATCTTTGGGAGATCTGGGGTTAACTAGTGCTAACTGTTAGATTGTGAACCTTGAATCAAAGCCACTCTAGACTATGATGAGCATATAGTAGACATGTACTTGGACAATGTATGTGTCCAAAGGTTCAGTATGTAACGAACCAATCTGCATTCTGTCTTCTATTGTTATATTTATAGATGTTGATAGTCTCAATATTACCACATCATCATCTAATTTCACACCATAAAAGCATATTAATAATTTGTCTGTACAACTTAATGAGGATTTTTTTTTTTCTTAATGAGGGTGGTTGACTTATCCTTCAGCCTCCTACTTTTGGGGATAGAATTAGTCTCATAAAAGAACTCAGTAGTATACTTGCTGCATAGTTAAAATTGAATATAGTGTACTGGTGTTATTAGAAGTGATTAGTTTGTTTGAATGATAAAACTAATATTAAACACCATTCTTGATGCAATGTTTATATGAAAAACATTTTAGAGATGTGCTCACATATTATTGCTTGTGATGTAACCATATGTTCTTCCATATATTAAAAGGTTTACCAAACAACTAGTATTTCTTATGAGCATAACAGGATACCAAGAATCTCATTTCACCAAAAGACTTCTTTAAGTGCTTTATAGAATCTCTCTACTGCATTGTTTTGAACTTATTTATATTATATACAAGCACTGAATGGACTAAAATCACTGGTACTGGAAAACACACACACAGGGATAAATGGATGGATACAGGAATATACATGTTTTAAAATTCTTCTGAAATTATCTTAAACTCTTTACTATTATTAAAATAATTTAGTACAAAACTCTCATAATAATTTTTTCACATATACCATTGCCTACTCTTTCCAAGAAGAACAGAGGTAAAAGAAGAAAATGTTCTGAATTTGCTTTCCTACACGTTAATTTAAGGACATACATATTTCTTGGAAAACCATTCTTTTCAAAGTTCACAGGTTTTCATTTGTAGTGCTTGTTCTGTTTTCTTCTACTCTCTATATTTTTATTTTAGTGTCAGTTTCCTCTTGGATTAAGAGTTATTTATTCAGTAGGACTTTTATATTAAAATAGTCACCAGGAGGCAGGTTTCTTTTTTTCTTTTTCTTTCTTTTCTTTTTTTTTTTTGAGATGGAGTTTCACTCATGTTACCCAGGCTGAAGTGCAATGGTGCGATCTCGGCTCACCACAACCTCCACCTCCTGGGTTCAAGCGATTCTCCTGACTCACCCTCCTGAGTAGCTGGGATTACAGGCATGTGCCACCATGCCTGGCTAATTTTGTATTTTTAGTAGAGACAGGGTTTCTTCATGTTGGTCAGGCTGGTCTCGAACTCCTGACCTCAGGTTATCTGCCTACCTCGGCCTCCCAAAATGATGGGATTATAGGCATGAGCCACTGCGCCTGCCCTCTTTGTTTTAAAGTGTTCTATAAATCAACATATACATTATTGTTCAATTTTGCATGTTAGTACAATAATATCCCCAGAATGTTTTGAATGTATGGGTATTTTCATTCTGAACAATATTAAAATGTATATTTTTGAATGTTCGATGATTCTTTCAATGGAATATGTAATTTCTGTTGGCCAAAATGATTTAATAATACCTATTAGCTCCTTCATATGTATACATTGAATATTCCATACTCAATAGTGAGTAACCAAATTTATTTTCTATTTCTCTCTTAAACAATATTGAGACCAGATATAATTTTATGCTCATATGTTTAAGTCCAGGGATTAAAGTGTAACAGTCTTGCTCTATGAATTACTTTCTTAGAAGATAAGACTCTGATTGAACTAAAACCCCTTGCTTAATTAAGATTTACTTTAAAGACTTGCCTCAATCTAAAAATAATATGTCATAAATAGTGTCAAATCCCAGTGAATCCCTTGGTTTGCAAGACCTACCTTAAAATCACCCACCATAGGCTCTTAAACTATAAAATAACCTTTCCATAATTTCCACATTTGGAGATACTAGAAGACTCTATGAAGGTAGTTTTCTTTCATAGTGTGGTAAATCTAACAAATTTACCTTTTCTCATTAACACAATTTTTTTTTAAAATTTTTACTTCTGGTTGTCCTTTGGATATCAAGAGTCCACAGTAGAACAATGCCTTAATCTCATATATTGCTGTTTTATTTAATGCTCTTACTATACATTCTCTTCTCTTCTATTATTCTAATCATGCTATGCATGCTGTTTTAGCAATAGCTGGTGTATGTATGTATGGTTACATAGAGAGACATACATATGATTTATCACCCCTGTATGTGCATTCTTTCTGTCATAAAACCATATCTGGTTTTCACCTTTAAACTATAAATATGAAAATTTTGTATTTGAAGTTTTTATTTATATGGGTCAATTCTTGATATTATTTTACCATAATATTTTCATCTTTCTATTTTTGGTTAGAATGTAATTTTTAGTAGAAAATTGGACATTTTAAACATTGTATGATTGCATAGCTGGATTCATTTTTTTTCCTTCTTAATTATTGTTAATTTCCTGTGTGTTTGTTTGGTTGCTTGTTTACTTAGTAACATGTCTGGACAAAACCTATAAAATGTATGCTCATCTCTGCATATGATTTTGTGTGACTCAGTTTAATTTAAAAAAAAAATCTTCTTATTAATCTTAATCATGACTTCCTGAAGACCACCTCTGTGTCTGCATAGCTTTGTGGTCAGAAGCTGTGCTCAGACATCTGAGCTGGTCATTCTTCCATCTTTGTGGCTGATTCATTTGAGTTTAGGGGAGCATATTCAAAGACCAAGTGGTGTTCAGTCACCTTAGCTTTTCCTTTCTGCTGTCCCCTCTCACTTTCCCTGCATGTGTGCACAGTCTCACAATCAGTCTGGGCTGTGTTCCCAGACAACATGTTCTCCAGGCATGTGCATGCAGTTTTCAGCGGGACAGATGTATGCCATGAGTTTGTCACAGCATCTAGTGGCTGACTCATTCCCTATTACCTCCTGATAAATTTTTGTCCAGTCAGCTAAATTACTGCTTACTCAACCAAGGCTACTACAAACTCAAGTTCTTTGAATGACTGTTTATTTATTTTCTTATTTATTTATTTGCGCCACCAAGATTTTTACTCCTATTGTCAATGCTACTATGGGCAAGGGCTTTTCTATGCTATACTCTAAGTAAAGTAACACCCATCTGTTGGCAAAGCTGCTCATTTTTCATGGCCTGCCCTAACCTTGGAGAACTACCATGATGACCAGGATTTAAGTGGGAAAAGTAGAGTAAAAGAGAGCCCTATGCAGAAACTCCACAGATTCTTCATTTTTTGAACCCAGTGTGGTAGTCAGAATGCTATAATGGCCCATGGTTCCTGATTTCTGGTGTTCACACCTTATAGGATTCCCTCATTTGATGGTGGTCAGAACAAATTACTTGCTTCCAGATAATAGAATATGGTCAGGTTGAAGAGATTGTGTAGATGTAATGAAGGCCCCAAATCAGTCATATTTGAGTTAATCAAAAGGGAGATTATCCTGAATGTGTCTGTCTTAATTAGGTAAAGACTCTCAGAAGAGGAACCTGGCTACCCCTGAGGTCAAACATTCTTCGTAGTGGCTTAAGGAAGTCAGCAGCCCTGATGAAAAAGCTTAAATGGCAAAGAGCTATGGGTAGCCTCTAGGAATTTTCAACGTTATCTAGGACCTGATTGAAGATTCCAGCTTACATCCAAGAAAAAAAACAAAACAAAACAAAACAAACAAAAGACACTGTCACAAAACCACAAATAAAATGATTTTTCCAATAACTTGAATCAACTTGGAATTGGACTATTCTCCAAATAAGCCTTCAGATGAGAATGCAGCCTGGCCAGCACATTGCTGCAGCCTTGTCCAGCATTGAGCACTGGAGCCTGCTAAGCTAGGCCTGGATGGCTGAGCCACAGAAATGGCAAGAGAATAAGGGCATTTTGTTTTCAGGTAATAAGCAGAATAATTTGTTACACAGTAATAAAAAAGCAGTTACTCACATGTAAGTATTTTTCCTGAATAAAAGTTTTTAAGTTTTCATATGCTTTTGGTCAATTTTAAGGACATTGATATAGTTGTTTTAAGAAAGAGGATTTGTTGAACGATTTACTAGTTCTTCTGACTCACAGTGTTGGAGATGGGCCCACACTATATTAACAGGTGAAATACAACCACGTTTTCTTGCCTTCGTTTCTTGTTTATCTGAAGTTGTTGATTTTCACATGGAAACAACATGAAGTGTGATTTTGAAACAATGGAATCAAACAGTAAAACTAGATGTTCATGGAACAGATAATAGTTGCAAGTAAAATAAATTGAGATGGCATCAAGTTCAAGTATTCTTTCGCAAGTTTTCTGTGGATTACATGCCCATGGAATGAAATAGCAGATGAAAATTGACCCAGTTTGGATGATGTTATTTCACCTGGCAGTCTCCTGAGTTTAGAAGTCCACCTTTTCCCAACATAGGAGAGTTAAATGTTTTCCTATACTACCTCATTTGCTACTGTACTTCAGAAAGTGTTTTCCCTCAGGCTTCATTCCCCACTGCCGAATAATTCCATTTAATCTCAAGTCACATATGAGTTGCTGAGAAACATGTCAGGGATCTTTCATTCTTGCTAATTTTAACAATATTATACAGTTTGGTAGAAAATTTATATGCCAGAATATTTGAAGTTTTGTACTTGTTACTCATCTCAGAATTTTCACTACTTGTACTTAGAATGGCTTCATATTTCCCCAAATCTATAAAACTCATTTCTTTAATAATTGCCCAAAGCCATTAATGGAATTTTTAAAGCTTTTATTCTTTTAAATATCTAGGTTGATTTTGACATTAAAAACAATCAATAAATGTACATTTTTAGAAGTAATTCCTGGATAACTAATATTGCTTGGTTTTCTGATTTAGAATTGTAGATTCCAGAGCCTCGTCCAACAGAGTAAAATAATAAAACGTGTGTATAGAGGCCACTGGCAATGAAAATATTTACAAACATCAGTATATTTTAAAGGCAGTAGGAATAGCTTCCTATTCAGGAAAAAATAAATTATTGGTAAATTAAGTCTCTCTATATATGTGAAGAACCACCATATAACATTATTCTCTTAGAAACTTTGTGGAATGGAAATTTTCCGTTTTAAAAATTTAGACAATGAGAACTTATGGATATGTAGATGCCAACCTAAATGACAGAGAGTAAGGCTGCATAAAAAATGATAGTTATTCAGGAATAGGCACTGCGATGGGAATACATGTGCCATAGTAAACACTGGGCCTATTCAGAAAGATAAAGGAAGGCGAAGGTTTCGAAGTAAAAATGAGGGTTACATAAGTTTTGAGACAATGAACCTTGGCTGCAAGGATCCATAATAAGGGTGGCATCTGTCCAAGTTGCACAAACAGCTGATGAGCAGATGTACTCACAGAAATGTGTGTGTGTGTGTGTGTGTGTGTGTGTGGTTTTGATGACCTTTCTTCTTTTTGATCAAGATCTTTCTCTGAACTCATCACTGATCAGTCATCCTGTAGTTAAGTTTTGACGTGTTGGGATGGAGCTGTCCCAGGTTGCCAGTCTGGTCCCACCTCGGAGAGAGTGATTGGTGACTAGGAGTCAGTGTCAAAATTGTTTTAGCCACATTTGAGCAACAAGGGAGTGATCTCACCTTAGAGAGAGGGGCTCTCAGACTAAGTCTACCTGGAGTCCATTGTTAATTCAATATTGTCTGTTCCATAGGCATTGGCTATTATCTCAAAGCTCTGAGCCAGCATTATTCAGTTAGAAGTTGTACTTCTGCAAAAATGTAACGAGTAACAGGTACAAAGTTTAAATGTGAAAATACAAAGTAAAATGCTAATCTTCCTTTGTATAATAGTTTTGAGCCATAAACTTAAGCTTAACGGCAACCAATTGAATAAATTAAATGACTGAAGAGAATTAGGCAAGAACTGTTATAACCATGTGGCCTGCTTTCTCATTTTGTGTATATGGGCCTCAACTTCAGAGGAATTTAGCCAGTTACAGAATGTAGTATTAGCAAGAGCACAGATATTTTGTTATTCAATCAATAGATACTAAAGGAGCGCTTAGGTCAGTTTCCATTAAGTTACCAGCAGAAGTTACTGACTGAAATTTCAAACACGCCATTATTCTGTCAAATAAATTGGTAGGGAAAGGAGAGAAGAAATTGAGAGGAATGAGAGTCTCATTATGATAGGGAGTCTTACTTTGTTATCTTGGCAAAAGCTACCTAAGACTTAATATCTTTGCTTGTAGCTGGAATATTTCTAGTTATGGCATCAGGCAATTTGGTGAACTTTCTCTGTGAGCCACCCATAAGGCATGGAACTTGTCCCTTAAAATTCATCTACTTTCAAGATATTGGGCTTTAGAAACAGAGCGCATTTTGTTCTTAGTTGAAGAGTTGTAGCCGAATATTGGTGGACATGGGGAGGAATTCATGCTGTTGTCCAGACTATAGGTACATAACAAGAACGAACAATGAAGAGGCCTACAATCTAAAAACAGGTGTGTAATGGTTTTTGGTCTTTATAATCATGACTTAGTTTCTATCTGCAGTAGTCCTGATTTTTACCAAATAACATTAGAGTAAGACAGATTCACTTGTAAAATAGGCTTAGTTTCATCAGATATCGCCTGCAGGAACAGTTATTTGACCACATAATAATATCAGAGTTAAAACTTCTTGGGGATGGGAAGCCAAACCAATGCAGACTCTCGATGTTACTCATAGTATTAACGTACCTGGGCCTGCCAGGAAGAGACAATTTTTATTCATTCGCTATAAGACTGGGAACACTAACATCAGGCATTTTATGCACATTCTGAAACGTGACATTCTAGCCAAAATCTTGATAGCATAACCAACGTTTTCCATTGTAGCCTGTTATAGAGAGCAAATTCTTTGTGAGCTTACACAAATAACCACATTGCCATAAGAGCAAGCATGAATAGTTTACAAATTTTTGAGGGATCAAATAGGGAGAAAAGTCAAATGTTTCCACCTTGGTTTCCAAAATAAATATTTAACAAATTGCTATAAATTATAGATAGCTTAAGAGAAAAAAAAATTTCTTAAATCTGAAAGGCAAAACATTTAAGAGCCAATAACAGATTCAAATATAAGCCATGAAAATATTATCTTCATCCATTACTTAATCTCATGTAATTAATTTTTGTTGATCTGGATTAATACTTTTAAAAACTCATCCATTTCTTCATTTGAATTTGAAAAATAATGTAGTTCATTGGTCTTAAAGTTATTAGAAACCTGTAATTAAGAGCACTTGTAAGAGTCTTTTTCATGAATCTGATTATAGATGGCTTTAGATAAGAATTCAGTAACTGTGGACAACAAAAGCTTAGAGTAACCATGGTTGTAATCAGATGAAAATTTACCATAAACAGAAATTGACAAAAAATTTTGGTTATTTTGTGGCAGTCACCATAATAACCAGAATTATAACTGATGACATATTAGATTTCTAAAATTTTTATATAATTTTGGAACATTATTATCAGTAATATATACACACATGTAACTAAAAGAAAATCTAGTATAATTTAGCATTTAACAATGCCTCACAAACAATTTACAAAATAAGCCTAATTATTTAATATCTTTAGCAAATGAGAAACATCCTTTGAAGCTCTGTAGAGGCCTATCTGGAAAATCCTTTCATTAATTTCATCTCATAAGACTGAATATAAAACTTGACTCAGGGAAAGCCTGTCTATGATGTCTAAAGTTTCAAAACACATGATTATAATAGGATCACAGGTCACTGTGAAATATTGGCCATTCATTTAACCAGAGTGATAATCAAAGACTTCAAAAGCAATACAGAAAATGACATGAATTTGAAAAGAAACAAATAAAACATTAACCCTTTCAAAGTTTTTTTTCCCCCCTAGGCAATCAAAAGCCTATTAAAAACAACACAGGAAAATTATCTTGATGAAACGTTAAAACATAGAATCTTTGTTTCTTAGGCCAGTTGCCAAAAAGTAAAAACAAACAACAACAAGAAAACGTAATAAAACAAAAGAAAAAATAACTGTCTGCATTATTATTGCTTCTTCTTACAGAAGTCTATTTAGATATCTTGAAAGCCGAATCTGATGAAAATGTACTTCAATTTAATCAGACACAGGAAGAATGTGCCCAAGATTATGAGTGTACGCCATATTATTGAGGAACAGTGAAAAAGAAAGTTAGTATCCTGAGCAGCATAGAAAGAATCCTAGTTACACGGAATAATTCAAACACATCAAGAAAAGCCAAGAGTACAGAATCAAGTTATACTGGAAGAAAATGTTGCTTCTCTAGGCATTCAGGTAAATATTTTCTTGTCAGTTATAACAGCAGAGTTAGAACAAGAGAAAAAAAAAAGGATACAAGAGATGGTAAAAATGTTTTAAAAAAGGATTATTGCCCCAGTCAAACAAAAACCATATACCTTTTTAAGGGGAGAAAGAAGGAAAACTGAAGGCAACAATGCATGCCCTATAAATCATGTCCTGTGAAATCCACAACTGTTGAACTTGATATATAAATCAGAGAAGCTTCAAAAGGAAACTCTACATTGAGAAATAAAATTACCATTCTAAATGAAAAGACTGTATTTCCAACTGAAACTAGACTAATTATATAAAAACCCTAAAGCAGAAAAAACTGCAGAGAATTAAAAATCAAACGTTTTGTAAAATTTTACTAAGAGCAGATCAATATTTTACAAAAATCATATTCTAATATAGAGGGCCAAAAATCTTATTTTCATAACTGTGTGTGTATATATACCATATATACTGTAACTGCTTGTATATATATACTGTATATACTGTAACTGTGTGAGTATGCACACACAGTTACAAAACATATATATACACACACATATGTATATTTATCACATTCAATCTTTAGAAATACATGAATAATTCTCTTTTAATCAGAGCCAACTTTGTAACACACTAAATTCTTTATAAATTCATCCTTAACAAACCTTTTTTGAGTTATGCAGACATACTTAGATGTCTATTAGACATGCTTAGACATTCTGCCTTGTGCTATAATTTCTTGTTCTTATATAATTGGAATTTTACTCTAGGAAAATAAAATTATTAGGAAATTATTTCTTATGCAAAATTATTATCTTTTCTCTTTAACTTTTATTAAAAAATATCTATTCATACCTATAATTTTCTTTACATCTCTATCTCCTAGTCACTGGTTCCTTTCTATCTTGTTAGTTTCTTCCTAAATTTTTTTGAAAATAGCCTTTAAATAGCTTCTGAATTAGACAAAATTATATTGTTTGTCAATAATAAATGTTTTCATGTCTTTCTTATATTTTTTCATCCAGACACATCTTTCATCAAAATGTTTTTAGTTATACTTTTCATATGCAATTATATATATTAATTAAAATTATAGCTTTCAGTAACCTTAATTTCTAGTGAAAGCTTAGGAAGTAGAATCTTTTGCACTTCCTGTCACATATTGTATAAATGAAAAACATTATGTGTATTTTTAAAAACATTTCTCCACAACATAATTTTTTATTAATGGACTCAAATATAGGTAGACTTCCTATAAAATATAAGAAACCACGAACAAACTTACATTTATGTTCAGCAATTTGTTTCATTTTTTAAATCTCTTTTGGAAAAGACCAAGTCATTTAATAGCTATCTATTACTTAATTTAACATGACACAACTTTAAGATTTCAAATTACATGAAGTTTATTACTTATAAAATATTCACTTTTTATTTACATTCAGTGCATTTATTTTAATAACTGTACTTGTATTACTTATGAAAATTCAGATATTAGACAAAGCTAGTCATCACTTCAATTTCCCATTTAAATATTTTTATAGCCTGTGACTATCAAGTGTTCACTTAAATAAGAACGTTAAAGTTAAATATATGGGTATTTTGGTGATAATTCAGAAGATACAGCTACTTTCATTAAACCAACAATATTAACTTAGTCTTACCTATCGAAGAATTAACAAGCAATAATCATTCTGTTTCAGGCTGGATTCATAGTTTCATGACCTTAAAACATCTAGCAGGGACAAATATAATCCTGTATGACTAATAAACTCAAGCAAAACATATGCGGACAAATTTGAATACTTTTCTATTTTTATTTTACCAACAGTTTAAAACTAGTTTATTTCTCAAAAGTTTACTGAAGTCATGTGAACTAAAAGGCATTTGAGTTAATTATTATATATTTTGTATAAGCACTCATTTATCTAAGCCAATCTGAATAAACTACACCATGTTTATCATGTAAACAGAACTTAAAACATAATACATGAGTATATGAATAAACATACCTAAACACATATGCACACACAAAGATCTTATAACTTTTCTTTTATAATTCAATCATGAGATAGTAACACATAGTAAGACCAATTCACCGGTTAATGAGCGACAGCTGGTTTCAAATAATATTTCTGACAAAATGACGCCTGTTCACATAAATAAATTTCATTTTTTTCTGATAGGTAATCTTATGAAGGCTGTGGACCATGAGTAGTTTCCATAGCTGTTTGATTTTTTTAAAAAAAAATTTTATCTTTTTTTCTATTTCTGGGTTTGGAGTTAAATATTCAAATGTTTACATTGCCACTAGAACTGGCTGAAGTACAGAAGAAAAAAAATCTCCAAGTGACCATTAAACTTTTAGTAATAAATCTGTCTTTTGTTTGCCAGTCAGTGTGGCTAGTCAATGTAGACAGGAAGTCTCTTTCCCCCTCCCTCTTATCCCCAGCTTCTTATTGCCCCTGCATGGCAGACAAAGCAATTTTTGACTGGACACAGATACCTTATGTTATTTCTCTGAGCTCAAGATTTGACATATTTGACCTGAGAGCCTGACTTATCTATGGTAAGGATTAACTATTAATCCTTCAATTAACTGCCTATCTCCCTAAGCTACTGTTAACCAGGCAAACCTAAATTTGTATTTCCAAAATGTATCTAGGTTGTTTATTGCCTTGGAGCTGTTGCAATTTGTAAAGCCATTAATTGGAAATCACTGCCAACCTCCACTTTCTTTTTTTCTTGGCTGGAGTGCCATATGAAATGAATCTTTATCTCAACGTCAGCAGAAAAGTTAGCAGATTCAAAGTAGGCAGAAAAAAATAGAGACAGGCAAAGAAGTTGGAAAGCTCTCCATGCTGACTCTATAGTTGCAGGTTCTTTATTTGGTACTAAGAACAGACAAGCTTGGGGAGTTTGAATGATGCTTATGATGGTCATTGATTCACAAACGTCCAGAAGGAAAAGCCAGGTAGCTGGCTGGAAATTCAGAAAGTTTGGCATAGCTTAATATTCGAGAATTCCATTACATTTCTTATTAATCTCTTAATGTAATTTGGATATTTGTCCCTTTCAAATCTTATGTTGAAATAGGATCTCCAGTGTTGGACATGAGGCCTAGTGTGAGATGTTTGTGTCACGGGGGTAGATCTGTCATGAATGGCTTGGTGCCTTCTCCAAGGCAATGAATAAGTTCTTGCTCTCTTAGTTTATATGAGAGCTGGTTGTTTAACAGAAAATCACCTAAAGGGAAAGAATAGTGGACTCAGCACTGACTCTTGAAAACTTAAAAATAACAACTGAAAGTACTATTTTTTCTATTCATAGAACTAAAACTAATTGTCTTTATTTGTTTGTGCAGCTACAGCAAAATGTCTGAGATGGGGTAATTTATAAGTAATAGACATTTATTTCTCACAGTTCTGGAGGCTGAGAAGTCTAAGATCAAAGCACTGGAAGGTTCCATGTCCAGTGAGGGCCAAGTTTCTGCTTCCAAGATGCTACTTTGAATGATGTGTCCTTTCATGGCACAAGCGGTCAAAGGACAGGAAGGCCTGGCTAGTCTCCTTCAGCCACTTCATAAAATAACTAATTCTATTCATGTTGTGAATCTGGGGACACTTCAAACAATAGCACCACTGTAAATTCCATTGGTCATATTCTTTATAATCTGCACCTACTGTTTATCTTCAGACTACTCTTGTTAAATTTGGCTTTTACTTGAATTACTTCATCAGTTTTTAGAATTCTAAAGTCCCTTTTTTCCCCACAATGTTAGACTGTGTAAATATTCTCTATAGTCTATCTTCCAATTATTTTATCATAATAAAGCTATTGATGGATCTCTGTGTCACCATTTCATTCATTCCCTTAATTTGGCCTGTACAGTAAGCATTAAGTGTTGGTGTATTTTTAAAATTACTTTTCTGTCTATTACATTTCACTTGCCCATTAATGTTGTTTTCTCCTTCATTTGGAACCTAAATTCTCAGAAGATAAATTAGTCCTTTTTTGAAATTCTTTACACATGCTTTCGGTACAATTTATTAGTAATAATCCACATAAGACTGTGTGTATGTCTCTGTGTGTGTGTGTGTGTGTGTGTGTGTGTGTCTATGCAGCTTACATACTACCCTGCTGCATACTGTCTTGTTCAAAAGAAAACATACTTAGAATACCAATACAACCATTTGGCCTTTTATATTTAGTACAGTATTTAATAAATTATATTATATATTCAATATTTTATTATCAAATAGTTTTTATGTTAGATATTTTGCCTAAGTGTTAGCTAATGTAAGTGCTCTGAGCATATTTACTAAGTTAGGCTGGGTTAACCTGTGATATTTATAAGTTTCGTGTATTCAATGCATTTTCAACTTAGAATGTTTTCAACTTAGGGCATGTCTATTAGGTGATAGCCCTACTGTAACTCGAGGAACTTCTGTACTTGTTTCTACTCTGATCTAACAGGTAGTTTGTTTTATAAAGAAAATAAAATCATTCTTTTTTTCATGGTTTGGGGGAGGACATGAGTATACAATCTCTGAAGAAACAGGAAGAAAATAAATTATTTCCAATAATGGAGGGAAGAAATTGTGGTAAAACTCAATAGCAACTTTTAAATCAAAGCAGGTGTATATGGGAACTTCTTTACCTGGTAAACATTAACTTCTAAATAAAGATCACCTAAAACTGTATATTCCTAAAAATATTTAAGTAAGCAAGTGTAGAGATTGTGGTTAATTTCTAAATAAACTTATAAATTCTTGGTCAATGTTGATCAAAAAGTAGAATTAAAAATCCAACTAGCTAAAAATATATTTTGTGTGTGTGTTGGCACAAGTATGTTATTTCCTAAAGGTAATCATGATGAGAAGTGAACATTTTTCAGCCTTTGTGCCTATAATTCTTAGTAATTCATTTCTTGTCATTAGGTCTCTTTTTTTTTTATATATCTTCAAAAAAAGACAAAATGTATGTCCTATGTTGCAAGTTTTAAATTCCATCTAAGGTGCATATACTAACCATGTTTCTACTTAATTTTATAGAAACATTTTAAAAATTATTATTCACTTTTTCTTGTTTCTATCTTCTGTTATTCACATGCACTTTTCTCTGCATTTCTGTTTCTTTGTACAAATCTTAATAAAAAATACTCACTAAGTGGTCTCAGGTGGATTATTACTAAGAAGTTGCACCAAAAGCAGGTTTAAAGAATTTTAAAGAAATGAATTTAACTTCTGAGAATTTATGCTTCAAATGAAGAGAGAGAAAACATTGTGAATGGACAAGTGAAATATGATAGACAGAAAGGTGACTAAAACAAATACACAACACAAAATGCTTACTGGAAAGGGCAGGTTAGAGGAATGAATAAAATGGTACCACAGAGATCCAACAATAGCCTTATTATGATAAAATAATTGGGAAATTGAATACAGAGAAAATTTACATAGACTAATATTTTGGAAAATAAATGCACTTTAAAATCCTAAAAACATATGTAGTAATTTAAGTGAGACCCAAATTTAACAAGAGTAGTCTGATGATAAACAGTAGGTACAGATTATAAAGAATAGGGCTAATGGGATTTACAGTGGCGCTGCTGTTGAACTGTCCCCACATTCGTAACATGAATGGGGTTAGTTATTTTATAAAATGGCCAAAGGAAAGTAGCCAGGCCCTTCTGTCCTTTGATCCGTTGTACCATGAAGGGGCACAGCATTCAAAGTAGCATCTTGGAAGCGGAGACCTGGCCTTCACAAGACACTGAACCTTCTGGTGCCTTGATCGTAAACTTCTCAGCCTCTAGAACTGTGAGAAATAAATGTCTATTACTTACAAATTACCCAATCCCAGGTATTTTGCTATAGCTGCACAAACCACCCAAGTAAAAAAATGGCAAAACTGCAATTACTTTTGCACCAACCTAATAGTTTCAATTTTTCTGTGAACACAAAAAACATTTATTCAGTTAGAGTTTTAAAGTTTTCAAGAGTCGATGCTGAGCCCTCTATTCTTTTCTATTCTTTCCCTTCAGGTGGTTTTCTTTTCTTGTGAGATAGAGTCTCACTCTCTCACCCAGACTGGAGTGTAGTGGTGCAGTCTCGGCTCAATGCAACCTCCACCTTCTGGGTTCAAGTGATACTCATGCCTCAGCCTCCCAAGTAGCTGGGATTACAGGTGTTAGCCACCATGCTCGTCTCTCTTTTATTTTCACTATCCCTATATCAATGGCTCCAAAACTATTCCCAACTCAACATTCCTTCTATGGTCTAGACTTTCAGACCTGGCTTCTCTTTAATGTATTTGCTTGGATATGACAGCACAGGCTTCTCAGTGGTTAAGTCTGAAGTTTTCATCTGTTTGTCCCAACTAAATGAGATCTGTATTTAACAAGTTGCTGAAATCTGTATATTGGCTACCAGTATCATTCCTTTTAAATTCTTTATCCTAGCTTTCATTTCATGACCGTGTTCTGCTCACACTTTCTTCAATATTCCTCTACAATTAATTTACTTTTCTGACATTTTCACTATACTGGCTTAAATCATCATAATTATACAAATATCTGTCAAAATGGTTTTTCTCCTACAATAAAGCTTAAGGTAATTTTTTAGCAGAGTAGCCATTTATATCTTTTTCAAATGAAAGTAAAATTTTGTCAATTTTCTGCTTAAAAGTTTGTTAGTGGTTTTCCAACGTCTTTGGGTAAAATGCAGACTCAGAAATAGGATCGTTAAGACCCTGTCTTGATCAGACTCCCACCTACCACTCCGTGGTCAAAAATTCAGCCATTCCAATAAATATACCATTGACATTTGGTTTCTTAGTTACTCAAACTCTCCAAGCATTCTCTCACCTCAGAGCTTTTACATTTGCCATTCTGTCTGCCTTGAAGATTGAACCTATTCTCTGTCTACATCTAATGGTTTTCCTTCAGGTTTCAGACAAAAGGTCACATATCCAAAGATTACACTGATGCCCCAATCCAAATGAAGTCTTCCCTATAATTTTTTTCAAGCTGATCTGCATTTTTTAAAAAAATTTCTATAATAAAATGTAACATTGATTTACTTAATGTCTGTTTATTCTTCTTAACAAGATTGTAAACTTCATAAGGGCAGCCAATATTTTGTTTGTTTGTTACATTCACCAGTGTATTCTTAGAATATAGAAAAAATGTCTAGCAAATAGCAGGTAGTAAGTAACTTTTTTATTAAGCCATCAAATGCTTCAAAATTTAAAAAAAAATCTGACTACTCACAATTATTACTGAACAGGAAAGATTATCTATAATCATTAAAAAATGCTTATGGAGACCTAGAAAAAATTTAACCTAAGAGGCTTAAAAGTCTGTTGAAATTTGAAAAAAAAAAAAGGAAAATCACCCCCAATTTCTTTGCGGTGAGTGTCCTATATAAAAAATGAAGGAGAGAACCATCTAAGTATTTTCATCACCTCCTAATCAGTGCTTCTTGTACTACTCTAGTCATCAGTAAAGATGTGTGGGAGGTATGTGTGTGGAGTGTATGTAACAGGAGGAGAGTAAGGGAAAATTGGCATTAGAGATAGATATAGATATAGGAAAAATAGCATAGCATTAAGTCGCTGAAAGAACTCATGTATATTAATTAATGCTTACATTTCTTTGAGTAATACAGGACATCTTCTATAAATTTCCTTTCCAGGCCTATGAAGTTCTTGCCAATCTTTGCCCTCAAGCATTACTATGTAACTGAACATGCACCGGCAATAGTTTCATTTGCTTCAGCAATTGCGGGACCTTCTCCATGGTCCTGATTCTGCCACAACTGACACGAGCATAATTCCACCAGAAGCCAGTGGCAGTTTTGCATGATTAAAGATGGCAGAATCAGGCCTATACATACATTTCCATGCAAATGTGCTTGAGAAAATAGCATACAATACATTATGTAAACATATTTAGAATGAATAAACACACTCAGCTAAATTTTCAAACATCTGTTCAAGCTCATGGCAGTACCCGCAATTTGCATACCTAATTGTTTTAAACAGGCCCTAATTTTGCCCTCCATATTATTAGATTATAGTAACCTTTAAACTCCAAAATACATAACTTTTATGATACAGATGATGCTAATCAGCGTTTATAAAATTCAACTTCACTGCCTTTTAGCTTTCGACTTCCTTCACTGTTTTCTGTTAGAGAGAAGAGCACACAGCAGGGCCTATGATTGGGGGGAAGCTTTTATGCATATTCCAACTGGATTCATGTGTTATCAAGAAAAGAATTGAGACTTGAATTATTTGCATAACTGTGCTTCTAGCCATATACAAATGCAGAAATTCTAGCCACAAGATGCATATTACACTCACTTACTGGCATAAACCTGCCATCGCTTATAGTTTATATATCCTGGAGTTCAAAAAATAGTGGCACACCAGTTTTTTGTTTTGTGTTGTTTTCTATTTTTATTTATCATGACCTTCTACAGTCTCTATCAGTTTCTGCCAAAAGTCACATAAATACATAACGTATGGTCTAAGTAAAAATACTATGATTAATTTGAAAGGAAAGTTTCAGAACGAGAGCCATAACTTTCCATTCAAACAGATCAATGAAGTTGGCCCATCTTATAAAGAAATTGTGGAGGAGACAAGGGAAAGATTTATTTGTTTTCTTGGATAAGACCTGTTTTTAGAAGATATTACTTGTATAAGAGTTATAAAGACTAGTTAAAGAACAAAAAAAATGAGTTTTACATACTCTCTTTTCTTTTACCTGTGCTTAAAGAAAACTGCATTGCTGATTTATGAACCTTGCATATGTAGGTATTTCTTCCAAAATCCAGTTACATCTTTAAAAAATTAATGAATGAAGTAAACCTTATAACCAATTAAAAAATAATTATTCAAATTATTTCTGGTAAAGTCAAATGAATTCATTCACTTATCAACTCACTAAATATATAATAACTCAAACTAATACTCCACTTGTCCCTAGAGATGTGGTGCTTAAGTACATAGATACAGCCTTAGTTTCACAAAACTTGCAATCTAAGAGGGGATACAAACAAAAGGCAATTAAAATATGTATGGTCATTCTACAATAGAGAACTATCAAAAATTAAAATTTGTTATCAACATTGGTAGGTATTCATTGATTAAAGATGACTGAACATTCATTTTTTTCTTCCATTGTGAAGTGGAATCCAATATCTGCCCCGTGAATAACTAGTGAGCTCTAGAAACTGCTTGTAATTGATCTGACAACATGAAAGTAATGCTATCCTAATATGAGTTTTATATATATAATATATAACTTTATATATATTATGAATAGCATCTAGTCACACTAGTGACTGTCACACTGGCAGTGCATGTCACACTGGCCCTACAGAAGCCACTCTCTATATAAGACAAAAGCCACTCTCTATATAAGACTTCTCATTACAATGAGAACACCACGCTTGGGAGGCCACGGGTAGGCCTTCTAATGAAAGTTCAAGTTGAGCCCAGCCTGTAGGTGCTCTGCAAATGTGCCAGATGTGTGTGCAAAGCCCTCTACGTGCCTCCCAACCATCCCATGTACGGACCTAATGCCACACACAGATCTGAGTCATTGACCAATAAATTCATAAAATGTAATGAAATGACTGTGTTTTTTTGGTTTCTGTTTTGAAATAGTCTGTGTAATTAATATAAAACAATTTAGCTGAAATTGTGGTGCCATTGTAACTAAAATTAAAATACATGGCATTGGCTTTGGGACTAGATGGCAAACAGAAGCTAGAACAGCCTACGAGAGCCCGGCACTAAAAGCTGCAAATCCTCAGGGAATTCTTGGTGAGAGCTGAAGAGACAGAGATGATATTGTTATTAGAAAATGGGCAGAAGGTTTGGTGGCACAGTTATCTTTCATCACACATATAATAGAAAATACACTACATGTTCTGGTTGAATTTCACTAAGAAGACTGTCACAGAGAATGTTGAAATGCTAAATACAGTCACGGGTTCCGTAACATTTTGGTCAACAAGAGACCACATATATCATGGCCCCTTATGATGATAATAGAGCTGAAAACTTCCTACCCCGTAGTGACTCTGTAGTCATCTTAAGGTTATAGCACAATGCATGACTCAAGTATTTGTGGTGCTGCTGGTGTAAACAAACCTGTTGTATTGACAGACATGTAAAAGTATAACATATACAATTATGCATAGTACATAGCACTTGATAATGCTAATAAGTGACTATGTTGCTGGTTATGTGTTTGCTGTACTATGTTTGTCATTGTTATTTTAGAGTATAGTCTTTCCACTTATTAAAAAAGTTAACTGGAAAACAGCCTCAGGCAGGTCCTTCAGCAGGTATCCAGAAGAAGCCATCATTATAGGAGATGACAGCTCCATATATGAGATTGGCCCTAAAGGTCTTCTAATGGGACAAGATGTGGAGGTGGAAGACAGTGTTATTGATGATCCTGACATTGTGAAAGCCAAGGCTAATCTGTATGTTTACGACTTAGTTTTTAACAAGAACAACAAAAAAATTTCAGTAAAAACAAAAAATTAAAAATTAAAAATAGCCTATGGAATAAAGATATAAAGAAAGAGGCCTGGCATGGTGGCTCATGCCTGTAATCCCAGCAGTTTGGGAGACCAAAGCGGGTGGATCACGAGGTCAGGAGATAGAGACCATCCTGGCTAACACGGTGAAACCCTGTCTCTACTAAAAGCACAAAAAAGAAAGAAAATGTTTTTGTACACCTGTACAATGTGTTATGTGTTTTAAGCTAAGTGTTATTACAACAGGCAGAAATTTAAAAAATTAAAAATTTATAAAGAAAAAGTGTTATAGAAAGATAATATGACTTTATTATTGAAGAAATAATTTTTAAAAATAAATTGAGTGTAGTCTAAGGGTACAGTGTTTATAAAGTCTACAGGAGAGTGGATGGGAATGTCCTGGACCATCTCATTCACTCAACACTCACTCGCTGACCCACTCAGAGCAACTTCTGTCCTGCAAGCTCCATTCATGGTAAGTGCCCTATACAAGTGTCCTATTATTTTCCTTTATACCATGTTTTTACTGTACCTTTTCTATGCTTAGGTGTGTTTAGATACACAAATACTTACCATTGTGTTATAATTGCCTGCAGTAATCAGTATAGTCATGTGCCACACAGGTTTGTAGCCTCGGAGGGATAGACTATATCACATAGCCTACGTGTGCAGTGGGGTGTACCTTCTGAGTTTGTGTCAGTACAGTCTATGATGTTCAGACAACAACGAAATTGCCTAACAATACATTTCTCAGAATGTATCCCATCTTTAAAAGATAGGAGACTGGAGTTATTTTAGGCACACATGAGAAGATAGGGTTAAAAAAGTTGTCTAAAATAAAATAATTATTCAGTTTTAAGTAGAATGTGGAAGAAATGTAAAGGATCCAGGAATTACCGGGATCAAATTAAAACTTTTCTGATCCCCAGTTTCTTCTTTAACAAATCTTTCAAGTAAGAGACAAGACAGAGATCAAGATCAGAGCATTCACAATAAAGCACTGACTAAAGTTTAAGATCTCAATGGTGTGACTTGAAGAAACCATATTGTGACTTCAAAGAACATTTACGGGCAAATGTAGTTGGGTTTCTAAGAATATTAGGTACATCCTTATTAGATTCATTTTAAGTAGACAAAGAAGGATTCTAAGAATCTCAAGTGTGATGTTACCCCAGTAAAATGATTCTCAGCACAATGTATAAAAGAGTCTAGACTGAAACGAAATATTAGTGTGACTTTTATCTAATGAATTAAATGATAATTCTATTCAGAGAAATATCATAAAATTTTAAAGTAAATTATACCAATTTGAATGAAAAAGACTGGGACTGTACAATGAAAAAAATGACTTTGTACTCTTAAAATTGTACAAATAGAATGCAGGCAGAGAAAACTACTCAGCTTTAAATCCAAGTCAGACAATGAAACCAGGAGCCTGGAGAAAAGAGGCATAAACCAGAGAGTGTTTTCCAGACAGCAGGACTGGGACCTATTCAAGAACCTGGCAACATGTGCCTGGTAAATTTCAAAATTTCTATGAACCATTAATGAATGACTGTACGTCTTTTCTTTTTCCCTTTATGAATGGAAATACCTATTATATTTTCCTACACTTGCCTCATTGTTATTTAGTAGATGTATGGGGGTTGGAGAAGACATTATGTATCTCTACACTTTGCAAGTCTCGGTTCAAGATAAATCGTATTTAAGAGACTGAACCTAAGAAAACACGCAGAATTAATCTTGTGCCTATCTAAAAATGCTATCCATATTACTATTCTAAAATTTTTGCCAATGCTATATTGAAATGGTGACTTAGAAGAGAATATACATGTTGTATTTTCAGAGCTTAACAAATCAAAAGCTTCCAAACTAACACTTTATTTTTATTTATTACAATAGTTTCAGTTGAAGAACACTTAAAGATCTGAACATGAAGAGGCATATCTGCACCTAGAACTGATTTAGATGACAAGATCCTGAACTTTGAATGAAAGATGTAATGGAATGAGACTTTGTGGGGTGGCCTTGGAGCAACTGAGCTTATTTTGCATTTGGAAGGAATATAAATAATTTGTAGCCAGCGGGCAGACTCCAGCATATTAAAATGGCCAAAATATTTTTGCTACTTCTCCCATTGAGAGATAGAGTTTAATTTTTATCTCCATGGATCTGGCTATTTCTGCTACTAATTTACAAGAGAAACACTACAGATGTGACACAGTCAGTTTCCTGGACCAGGCTTTAAAGATCTGGCATCTTCCATTTACTGTCTCTGGGACCAATAGCTCAAAGTTCAAAAACTGCTACAAAAGAAGGCCAACTCTCCTGAGACCACTGTGTTGAAGAGGCCATGAGTAACCAGCAGTCCAAGCTGTGCTTTGCCTTCTAGCTAACCCTGCCAAAGCACATGGGGTGTGAGGGGAGCCAAACTGGCCTCTCTGTGACAGTCCATCAGCCAAATCAATTGCAACAAGTGACCTCAGTTAATGACACATGGAGCCAAAAAATGACCACCTGAGACAGGCTCACAATTTCCAATTTTAAAAAGCAAAAATCATGAAATATAATAACATGTTTGTTGTTGTAAGAGACTACATTTTGGAATGATTTGCTAAGTAAAATTAGATAACAAGAACATAAGAATGAGAAAGGTCTCCATTTTTGTTTATATGAAGACAGGCGGTTGAGAAGCATGCAAGATAGTATTTGACAAGTTCTTTCTCAGTCCAAATTATTCTGGTACTTAAAAAAATTATACACGGGAAATTGTAAATCACCTGGAGATACTGACTGTAGTATGTAATGTATTCAAATTACAGTCTATTTTTAAACAATAAGCAAAATGCAAGAACAATATTATCAATTAAAGTTGATGTCAAGATATAATTGTAAAAAGAAAAGCTCGTAATACAGTACATTGGTTCACCCATAATTATATATATTAATTACTATTTAAATAGCTTTCTTGGGATAAGTTAAAGCAAATAATAATGGACATCAAAACTCTACTTTTGTACTATTTATTAGATAAACCATATGTCCACTTTTGAAATGCAATTTTCTTTTACTTTTTAGGGATTGCTTAGCTTATAATACTTATTTAAGAGCAGAACAAATAATTCTCTCTATTTGAACTTTTGAAAAAGTAGATAAAACATACTGTATCCCTTAGTAAGTTTATTTTATAACCTTAGTAATATTCAATGCCTAAATAGCTAAAACTACCTTAAAAACTTTATAACATATATTTGCAATATATGAATGTAAAGTGCAATGAATAAAGTACAGTAATTACAATAAAAACGAATTTCCCATTATCAGAACTCTTGTTCAAAGTGCACTTCTGAAAGAATAACATGTATTTAATAGATATTACAGAAAGCTAGAAGTAATCAGTAAAATTGAGAATGAAAAATGTAGTGAGGGACATTGGAATACAAGTTTAGAAAGTGTCACTCTGCAAAGTTACTTTCTTGAATAATCCTCTTTTCTACCACCCTGTCACAAAAGGCTGCCTATGAAATCAACAAAAATGTGATGAAATATAATTGATTTGATTTTATGTATGGAATTAATGAAATTTTGGTATAGTTTAGGCAGATTTTTATCTTAGACTTTTTTTTTTTTTTTTTTTTTTGAGACGGGGTCTCAATCTTTTGCCCAGGCTGAAATACATGGTATCCTCAAATACCTTCCACCTCAGCCTCCTGAGTAGCTAGGTGCACACTGCCACACAAGACTAATTTTATTTATTTTTGGTAGAGGTGAACTCTTGACATGCTGCCCAGGCTACTCTTGAACTCCTAGCTGCAAACAGTCCTCCTACCTTGGCCTCCTAAAGTGCTGGGATTACAGGTGTGAGCCACTACACCCTTGCCTAGATAATTTGTTTGGAAAAAAAAAAAAGAAAAAGAAAAGACAGACAAAAATTATTCTAAGGAAGCATATTAAAAATAGGTTTTTCTGTTTTTTATTTGAAATAAAATAAATCTAAAATATTAGGCAGATTCCTTACCACAAATAGAAGTACCTGTTGGTCTGTGTGAAATATTATTTTCATGCATTAAGTACACCATTGAGTTCATATGTATTTATTAGTCTATAACTGGAGGTAAAACTATAACCTGATGTCACAATAATTTCTGCAGGCTTTTGAGGCACGTTCTTATTCTCTTTCCATCGTACCATCCTAAATTAACTCTGGTAAGAAGCTTCGCTTCCACTCTTCATTCTATATTAAGGAGCCATGGGTCTTGACAATGAAATAAATAACATGAAATACATCTGTTTTCCTTTCTGTTAGATAAAATGAAACCCAAGAGAACACTGTAACCAGAAAATAATCAGTTGAAGAGTAAATGACAGTTTTCAGCAATTCTAATGCACTCAGTCTGGCAAAAGTGTGGCCTATACCCTTGAGTGATATATTTGTAACAGGCAGATAAACACCATCTTTATTTACAGAACTCTCAGGAACTATATGAAGCAAGCTAAACATATTTAAAAGAATATGTAGGATTTTTTAAAAGATTATTTTTATATTTTTGACTAGTCTATCATTAATGCCAATACAGTCAAAGTTAAGGAGCATGCTCCCTTAACCCTCATACCAAGATTTGGGGAATACATTTTTGTCTTCAGGCTGATGAAAATTTCAGGTAATTTATTTCACACAGGAAAAATGTTCACCAGAATATTTTAGGATCAGCCATTTGAAAGAGATTTCCTCATCAGTTTAAGTGGAGGAAGTCCTTGAAGTTTATCATTGTTAAGAAGTTAAGGGTGAAACTGTTGGTGGGAAGGTAAATCAGTACAGTTATAATGCAAATGTTTTTGAAAACAAAAAATAAAAAATATAATTATTACAAGATTCAGCAATCCCATTACTGGGTATATATCCAAAGGAGATGAAATCAGTATGTTAAAGAGATATCTACACTTCCATGTTCAAAGAGAATTATTCACAATAGCCAAGATATGAAATCAACTTTAATGTTCATCAACAGTTAAATGGAGAAAAATGTAGCATATTTACACAAAATGAACACTATTTGTTCATAAAATAGAAGACAATCATCTCATTTGCAACAGTGTGGATAAACTGGAAAGACATTATGTTAAGTCAAACAAGGCAGGCACAGAAAGACAAACACTGCATGATTTCATTTCAATGCAAACTGTAAAAAATTTGAACTCTGGTGGCTCACACCTCTAATCCCACCACTTTGGGAGGTCAAGGCAGGCAGATCACAAGATGAGGAGTTCAAGACCAGCCTGGCCAATATGGTGAAATCCCTTCTCTACTAAAAATACAAAAAATAACTGGGTGTAGTGGCACACACTTGTAGTCACAGCTACTCGGGAGGCAGAGGCAGAAGAATCACTTGAACTTGGGAGGTGACAGCTGCGGTGAGCTGAGATAGCAAGATAGCACCACTGCACTCCAGCCTGGGCAACAAGAGTTAGGCTCCATCTCAAAAAAAAAAAAAAAAAAAAAAAGAAGGTTGAACCAACAGAAGTAGATGATAGAATGTGTTCATTACCAGGGGCCGGTGGAGGGAGGCGATTGAGAAAGTGTTGGTAAACGCTACAAAATTTTAGATGGGACAAATATGTTCAAGAAAGCTATTGTACAACATGATGACTATAGTTAATAACAATGTATTGTAATCTTGAAAATTGCTAAAAAGTGTATGTAGGATGTTTTAGAAATATATTTTTTAATATTTTTGATTAGTCTGTCATTAATGCCAATACAGCCAAAGCTAAGGAGCTTGCCCCCTTAGACCTCATAGATTGACGTGTTTTTACCACAAACATAAGTATGTGAGATTATAAATATGTTAATTAGCTCGATTTAGTCATTTCATAATGTATACATATTTCAAAACAACAGGCTGCACATGGTAAATATATACAATATTTACTGGTCAATTAAAATAATAAATCTCAAAAATAAGTAAAATATGAAGAATTTGATCATTAATTACAATAGTTGTAAAAAAACCTAGATGAATAGATGTCTCTCTTTTCTCTCTTACTTTTTCTAAATATTTGTATAGAGTTCTTATCTGTCTCCCGCTCCCCTTTATCTCACCAGAGAAAGTGATCCTCTTCACAGTGACCAAAGCGACTAGTGGTAATGTAACGCAGAGCGAAGACATACAGAAGGTCAGAGGGGCAAGGGACTTAATTTAAGGCAATATCTATTTCAGCTTTGTCACTCAGCCCATGAATAAACTGAGGTCCATAAGAATTAAGTTCCTTTTTTAGTCCAAATAGCTGGATTCCTGAGCATCTCCACTACTTTTGTTGAAAAAGAGGTCACAGGGGCAGCAGACAAACAAACCAAAAACAAAATAGAAAAACCATAAATAAAACAAAACAGAATCAAACAAAAAAAGGCCTTTTTGTAGTGCTGGTGTTAGCTGTTTTCTGACTCTGAATTCTTAAAGCAGTTAATTTCACCTGCCATTATATTCTTACACATTATTTCTATAATTCTGGTGTTGTTAATGTTTTCCTCAATAGTTTATATAATGTGTTCATTGAGTGCATGCTACGTGAAGGCATTTCACTGAAAAGCTAGGGAATTTTTTCTGACTTAAAACAAGGGATGAACTTAATAAAAGGGATGAACTCCATTATGAAACATATAAATTTAAGTATATTAATAATAGTAAACATGATAAGCATGCATAAAGAAATATGCAAAAAATGCTATAAAAATGGTTGATTTCAGTAAAGTTCTGCAAACATCTGCATGCCTATTCTTTGCAGACCCTGTGCTTCTCCCAGAGATTATATAAATATATAAATAAATAAATCCAACATGCCATATGGCAGAAATAGACATGCCAACAAAACATGTCAGAGCAACATTATGAATGCATTCACTTTCAGTCTTAGAAGTTGGCCAACAAAGAAATGGAAAAAAAAATTAAAAAAAGAGAATTTTCCAGGAAGAAGAATAATGGTGAGCAAAGATACAGAGGTGCAAGAGGTCTTCAGAGAACGGTAAAGCAGTCTTATATCCTTAGAATATGGAGTACAAAAAGAAAGGATGGGTATGTGGTGGGGACTAAGGCTTAGAGGTAATAACACTCCCTGGCATAAAGAGCATGTGTTAATTTTAGACTTTAGACTAGGTAATCTAACGCTTTAATGTAAAGGGAGTAGGTGATGCTGACATTTTAAATCTAGGGAATGACATGAATAAATTCAGATTTTAGATGCATTGCTTTAGAAAGTGTAAGAAGGGTGGGTTGACATGAGAGTGCAGCAGAGATAAAGTCAAAAGGCTGAATCAGTAAGGAGAATGGATGCTTCTCCTCAATGAGATGTATGCGTAGGAAAATGCACACATCAATAACATATTTAGGACAGATTGCCAGCAATTCACAGCTGTCTGGATGTAGTGGCTAAGGGAGAGTTAGGAACAGAAAGGCTAAATCGAATCCTTTGAAGGGAAGAATTAAGTAAACCTTGTTTTGGGGGTTGCACATTCTAAGGGAAAAAGAGCAAAAATGTATAACACTCTGTATTACATAACTCATTTACTGTGCTACTCTCCAAGATATAAGTATTAATAAGAAATGGGCCAGAAATTGGTCCACTTTGTTTTGCTGACCATATGAAATATTTCATATATTTTTAAAACTATAGTGTTAAATTTTATATATCTAACAAAACTATAGTTCATATGTTTCAAAACTATTATTAATATGTATATATTAGAGTATAGATACAATTATTAGGTAATATTATATAGATTGAATTATTCAGTATTTGAAAAGATATTTTATTTGCTTTCAATTTTCTGTGAGAAAAGCTATCTAAAGTAAGACAGAAAAGACAGAGCATTTTTCAGTACCAAAATATGGCTCTTTCACTAAAGGCTGCTCAATTTATCCCAGTTCTGGTTGATCTTATCCACAGAGAAGACAGAAAATTTTTCACAGTCTATTTCTGAATAGAAACTGCTCAGATTAATCAAGTTGTCAACCACCCAGATCATTATACCAATCAAGATTCTGGAGATACCTAATAGAAAAATAGAATATGCATCTCTCTCTCTTTTTTTTTTTTTTCTGTTTATGTTAGGTATTATGTCCTGAAAACATACCTGCATAATATCGTAACACCCAAGGAATCGGGAAAATTTCATATTATTTTTAAGTTGTAATTATACAGTCTTACCTATTGGAAGTATCTGGACAATTTGGCCTTGTCAAAACAGGTATCAATTGGTTTAACCAGGTAAGTGTAATTCAACTCCCAGAAACATGAGGGTACAGAATGTGATCGCAAAGAGAGTTTGGAATTAGAACTCTAGAGCCGACACTTACATTGTCAACTGTAGCTGTAGGACCATGAGTTAATCACTTCTTTTCTAATATCTTCAGTATTTTATTTCAAAAATTAGGTTTTTTAATTAAAGAGGCAAAAGTAATCCCTGTTGGCCACTAGGCAAAGTGAAAGTAAGCCTTTTGAATATCAAGACTTGACAGTCCTCTCAGAATGTACTCAAGAATCGAAACAGGATAGAGATAGGCTACACTGATTCCACACACATGACTGAATGCGCCCCTCTTCTGAGTAAATATTTAGCTCTAACTCAATTCTCTTGCCTTCTTGAGAGATATTAGGTTACATGACCATAAATTGCTCTAACTTCTTGACCTTGTCTAATCTAGAATGACCCCTGCTTCCCTATCCCTGTCTCAGCTAACACAAAGAGAAACTCCTAAGAGAGTCCGCTTCCTGTTCTATTTTCTGACAATGCTAATTTCTCTCTAATGGATACCTTTTTCCATGCAGTAAGTTAAATAAACTACTTAATTTGGCTACAAAAAGTTACATATAGGTAATCTTTATATTACAACATTAGGTCTTGTAGAAAGATGACAACTCATTGGGCCCCTAGAAAGTTTCAAGGTGTTGTGATTAGTTAAGACTGACATCAATAAAAGAATGGTAGCAACTTAAAAAGCAGGAGATAGAAGTGCATTCCAAGTTGAGAACAAATAGAATCAAAAGCCCAAAGATTTTTAAAAGTTGCAGTGGTTTCGTTTAGCCAATATGAATTATTTTACCCACCCTAGGTACAAAAAAATCCATTTTATTTGAATTTTCTTAATTATCAATTACTCATTGGAGGAGCCACCTATTGTTAATCCTCAAGTGCTTCTTTCTAAAAATCTTCTTATCTATAAATATCTAAGAACTAGCTTATCTAGCCTGACAAAATTGTTTTTGATGCTTTTTGTTGTTTAATGTCCTAAAACCTTAGTGAATTACTTCTAGAGCATTCCACAGTCTATTTCTTTACCACCACTACGTTGTCACTGTTGAAGACTGTACCTGTACCTGTGAAAACGAGATGTGATGAAGCCCTTGTATTTAGGTTTCTGCACAGGCAGAGTACATATTCAACAGATGTGAACTTCCCAACTCCTTGCTAAGTTTGGGTAAAGATGTTTCCCAATTCCTCTCTGAAAGTTTTACCTCCTTGGTGTACACCATTTTTGTCAACAGTTATTCTCCAAATCACAATTGCGGTTTTGTGTGTTTGGGCAACATAATTAAGGAAACAATCTTGCAATCTAAAAAACTTGTTCACAAAGGTGGAAGAGAAAGAAACATGTGTTATTATTAAATAAGCGTTATAGCAGGATTAGATGTGCATCACAGGCAAAGTACTAAGAGATTGCAAAGACAGAAGGAAATCTCACTCATTTATATAGTCAAGCAGATACAACCCATGATCTACATGTTCTCCAGATAAACAGTAACTTATCCTAAAGTAACAGGATCTGACAGCACCATTTGAGACACGGATAGCTCTTCCTAAATTTACGTGGTAGTTGGGATGCCCATCTATGTTTGCTAATTGACTTTATCCAGAGGGGGAAAAATGTTCTTACATCTTTAAAAGAGGATAAAGTTTAGAAACTTGGAGAGAGTACTCTCCCACAGAAACTGGGCCATGGGTGCTACATTATCTTTCTTAACGAATACATTTCAGAGTTGACTTTGAGATCCTTGAAAAACATATCCCTCGATCTCAAAACCCAAAAGAAGTTTATTTTGCTTTTAAGCAATGTATATACATAACAAAGACACAGAGAAATAACTTAAACTTAACAAGTTTTCTAAAGTCAATGCTCTGAGAAAAGAGAAAAGGAAAAGTATCTTTCCTTTTTTCCACCAGGGATAATTAAACTTTTTATTTTAAATTTTTATTTACCCTCACACAAGTTACTAATCAAGATAATGCTATGCGGAAATAAATACTTTCTGCAACATTTTACATCTTTGTGTTGGGCCAGGGCTACAGTCCTTCAATACATTTTTATTCCATCAACTACATTGCCTTTTCCTACTTCTAAATTTTAGTTGGGCTAAATCCAGTTTCACTTGGGAGAGCTTCGTAACAGCAAATCTTAGAGAGAAATGGGCAAGTAAATACAACCTGTCTCCCAGAAATGCCCTTGACTAGTCTCCTACACTCCTTCTTCACCAGATTTAAAAACTAACAATATCATCAGGAAGCATAAGTAATAAGAGAAAATATTCTATTACACTCTTAATGGAAGAAGAATAGCAGCCTTACTGGTCTAAATTTGAATAAAAGAGAAAATTTAGGTGACTCAGCCCAGAAACAGAAAATCTGATACAGTTAAACTACAGCCTTAATATCTTCACACAGGCCTGGTTGACTACCAAAACGGTCCTGTTGAGGGGAAATACTAAAAATTCTCCCTTTCGCTTTCTATTTTAATGACATTGAAACAAATAGGGTACACAATTTAATAAATATTTGTTTTAGTTAAAAGTAATTCTTCCTTCTCCTGTTTTCTGGGATAGAAGCCCAAGCTGAGTGGGTTATGTTCAGAGTCTCCTTTGCCTTCTGGATTCCTGTTGCATTCATCCAGAAATCCAATGATCTCAGCATAAGATCACATGAAAAAACCAGGGAGGTAAGGATATTTCAACTCTGGTTTATATTCTTTTGAAGGTTACCTTTGGCTAGAAAGGTACTTTGCACCCATTCTGGTCTTTGTACAAAATCATTCCACTTCTCCAGGTGGTTTATTCTACATGAATCTACTGTGATTGGGCCAAGGAATGATGACATCACTGATTCTCTAGTCCTGGCCTCTTGTACTATTGGTTGGAGTTCCATTGTGCCATGCCCAAACTTCCTTGGTAAATAAACCATCTTCACATTATTCTGTTCTGAGTTTGCAGTTTCTTTGGGGACAAGGTCTAATTTGGTTTTGCTATCAGGTGAGGTAATAGGAAAAAAGTAGAATTTCAAAGTGGGATTACAGTATTGGAATGCTCATATATGTAAGGCAAACATAATTAATCTCTTTGCTTCCATCTGGAATTCATGTCATGCAATGCCAACAAGATCAGTCAGAATATTACTGATTATTGCTTGGCATGGAAAGGGTGTGAAAAGCAAGTCAGTATGATGACTAGTGGTGGTGCTAAGGGTTTAAAACAACACTCTGGTTTCTACTTATATTCACAAGGAGCAGACAGGAAAAAATGAGGTATTCAGGAAAGGCATTAAGGGAAAAGACAGTTTATCAGAACACCCTTCTATTCTGAATTCATAAGACATGTATGACTGAGAGAAAGCATAGATTTTGAATGTATATATTACAAAGTTTTAATGAAAGTTATTCCTCAGCTCTATTTAACATAAAGAGTTCTTCCATGACTGAGTTCTGCAGGTTACACATGGTGGTGAGGAACACTGCAGTGAAATTAGATTTATGGATCTCAGTGGAGACGAAGGCATCCTATAATGGTAGAGGTTGGGTTACGACACTTAAGCACCAAAGTTACAACAATAAGCTATGGGGTTGGAATATCAGTCATACTGTCTGACTACATAGGTGTCTGTTGCTAACTCATCTATGAATCACTTAGAAATGAAACTGCTGGAGAGTCTCCCAAGGTGTCCCATGAGATATTTAAAAGGAACAATTCTAACTTTGCTGGGCCGGTTCACAACTAAGTCACAGTAATGGGGATATACTGCATCTTAGTTCTTACAAGTAAGCACTTTGCAGACCTAGATTTGGAGACCAGATTGATTGGATGGTTGGGTCCCTTGGGTGAAAGATATAAGACATGAATTCTTTACAAAACTTTCAAGAGAGTGACTGTTTCATATGAAACCAGAAATACACAGACCTCTGGGGTTAGCTCTAAAATGTTATTGAAATTAGATTGAACCCCGGGCTAATTTCTCAGAGTTAGGAAGAATTAATGAAGGCAGATGATTGATGAGGAGGTCAGAGTTGGGCTTATATATTAGCCCAAATATATCTGAGGTATCATAGACAATTACAGTTGTCTGCCGTGGTAGAGAGCAAATAGTTAGAATAGATATATTTTGTAACTGGAAGAATAACGTTATTGATTCCAAAATGAGTACCATTAATGTGGAAAGGGCCCAGTGAAAGTCCTGATAATTGGCCATTCCTGCCAAGTGATAAATTAAAAGCCATTTTGAACACCTCAGACAATGACAGAGACTAGTCAAACTAGCAAAAATAAATAAATAAATAAAATGTGAAACTAGTAACTCCTTTCACATCCACATTTCCTAATCTATTTGGCTGTGGAAAACCCAGATGAGTTGTGGAAAATGACATGAGATCAGAGCAGACTTAAGTGGTATTTTCAATCACAATTTTGATTCTAGATATGCTAATCTTTCTGAACCAAATCATTACAGTTTCGGACAGTTGGATACAACATAAAAAATTTGAGGTGGTAAATATTTTCTTTTCTGTCCCAAACAGTAGGATCACACACTGTTCATATTTTCAGACACAAGAGTGTATTTTTATTAATAATATTTTACCCATGTACTAGGTCAACCCTCCTGCTAACCATCATAATATAGTTCAGAGTGACTTCTACTGTCTCATAAATGACAAAAGAAATTACACTGGTCCGTAACATTGATAACGTTATGCTATCTAGACCCAATAAGTGAAGTGTAGCAAGTACTTTAGAGGTGTTATGAATGCATATGTTTTCCCAAAGTAGAAAATAAATTCAGTTACATTTCTAGAGAGACTAGTGGTATAGTGAATACTGGGATACTCCTTTCAAGTGAGACACAAGTTGCCACATTCACGGATCATAACAAAAGGTAAAATTCTTAGTGGATCTCTTTGAATTTGGAGGCAACATATATTACATTTGAACTTGCTTTCTAGAAAACATTTTCTGGGTAATCCACAAGGTTGCCAATTTTAAATGAGAACTAAAGCAAGAATAGACTCTACAGCTGGTCTAGACTAGTCTGAGCTTCCCTGTCACATGTAGTCTAAGACTCATTCATTCTAACAGTGTGGGAGGCAGATCGAAATGCTTAATAAAGGCCCTTGCAAGCAGTTCCAATAGGAGAAGCACAGAACATATACTGTGCTTATACTGGGAGTGAGTTTAGTCTCTCTTTTGTTTATAAACATTATCAATGTTAAAGTAATTCTTGGCCTACTGTTAGTCCCTAATGGGGACTGAACCTTTGATCATAGGACAGAAACAGACTATGTGACCTAAACCGCTAAGCATGCATGGGTGTGATCCAATCCACTGAACCATAATTGGGACATGAACAGCACCAGAATTTTATTATAAAATGAGAGAGTTATCTAAATGTCAAGGCTTGACTAGATCCATAAGGTTCCCAAAAATTGCATCAGCAAGTTGATGAGACTTACTAACTCAATCTTTTTTCATATCTACAACCTTATTTTGAGCACTGACAGAAAGTGAGCAGAAGAGTAAAAACTGACCTGCTTCACAAACAGATCTGCACTGCATGTCCGTAAGGGTCTGAAATACGTAGTGCTGAATTTGATTTTTTTGAGGAATAACCAGGAAAGACAAGGATGTGGGAATATACCCCCAATAAACATAATTTTGACCAATATATCTGTGGACCTCACCTAAGTCACAGATCCAACTAGGAGAGAATGACTAATGATTGACAAGAAAGTTAGGGACCTAGAAAATAGGCGATTGGGAGATCTGGGGATAGTATGTGAATGGACTATTTAGAACAACATAGAATAAGGAAAAATATATATTTTATATAAATACTTATCTAGAAGGCATTAACAGCAATGGAAGTTCACAATAATCAGGGGAAACAATGATCTTGTCTGTGAATTAAGTCAGCAGATTTGTCAAATTACCCTAACTTGCCTAACGGGCCTACTTACAAAATGCCCATGGCAGTGGAGAAACAGACTATGAATGGCTGTGAACATGCTCAAAAATGGTCTTCTTGCCAGTGCTGGTCTGTCTATTGTGACTGTGAACAACTAAACTATCAATATTTCACCATTCTCTAAGTATATGAGCTGGTCTTCTGGATAGTAGCAGAAAGATATTTTGGATATGAATTGCTTGCAATGTTAAACCAGTGTGACCACTTGTAGATTTATTGGGAGATTGACCTGTTTGGTTTACATCAACAATCTTCCATATTCTCTACATTATGGTTAGAACTGGCTCACAGGGATCCAAAGCTGGACAGAGGAATGGGGAGTAAAAAATGAGGACTGGTTATTTATTTTATTTTCCCTGGCTGCAGTAATTTCCTCAAAACAGCTATGGTCACTTTACTAAAGGTCACTGCTCTTCTCAAGGCAGTTTTCTGGATCTGTTTGTCTCTCTGTCCAGAATAAATCCTCACGTCATGTTTTTGATGACAGTAACAGCAAGGCTGCTGGCAGCATGGGGTTTCTGCATTATAACTTGTTCTTTCCTTAATCTTTGCCACATTTTTGTAATTAAATGAAATATAATGTAAGGGTGTCATCTGTTTCCAATGAAACTAAATTTAATAGAATTTTTTTGTTGTTGTTTTGTTAAAGAAAATAGAAAAGTATAACAGGCAGTTAAGGTGGAAGAGTACAAAACACTAGCTGCTGTGTTTGGCAGGCCAACAACAGACCCCTTTACTGGTCAACACATTTAATCCCTGTGTTACCAAACCTATCTGATAATATGAAATTAGAGTTCATTGAAGGGTTACAATGGAGTGGAAGATGTATATTAGGAGACAATGTAACTGGGTCCTTTGCATTTCTGTATGCCTTATGATTGTGTTTATTCTTGACTGTCTCTTTGAGGATGTTTGTATAGCAGACAGCCTGGGAAGATATTGTCTGACTCTGGGGAACAGAGGATGGATTTGTTTTCTGGCTGCAATATTGAAGACTGTGTCTCACTCTGAGGCAAAGGTTGGATAGATTTACTGAGAATACTTTAAAACTTTAAGATTTCCTAAGCTCACACTTTTTCAGCTATGACACAAGTCTCTTGTGGGTACAACATCCAACTGGGCTTCTCCACATTGCCCCTGGACTTTGAGGGCAAAGGAAATTTATGGGAGCATGAAGCTCATGATGCCTGCTGTGCCTTGAATCATAAGGGTTTTTCCTCTTTTTTCTTTTTTTTTTTTTTTTTTTTGTGAGGGCAGGGTCAGGGGGTAAAACCAGTAGTCATCTTTGTTTTCCCCAGCACCCATGAAACTGTGGAAGGCTATCCTGCTACACGAAATCAGGATACAATTTCAGTCTGTTCACTGTTCTTAAGAATGTAGTTTAAAAAAAAAAAAAAGAGTGATTATGTTATGGATGGTCTTAAATGCTATAATGAAAACCATTTATTTCAGCAGATAGTGGAGCACAATTTATGGTTTTATTTTTGCAAACATGTTTTAGAAGTATATAGAAGTGACATGACTAAAGCTGGGCCTTAAAAGTGAAGAGTTAAGATGACTGGATTGAAGTGGAAAGATAAAATGTGTATAATGAAGTACTAATATTTTATTGTGTTATATATTGAAGCAAGGATATTTAAGTCCTTCTGAGAATAGATTCCCTGAGCACAGAAATTAGATAGTATTTACCATGCATAATCATTATTTGTAAGTTAGCAATAAAGGGGTAAAAAAAAAAAACTCAATATTTTACTTTAAAGTTTTAAAAGTAAATGAAAAAAAGTTACTGGTATCAATTACAGAACTAGAAAATTTTTTTAAAAAAATCAGTGTTTTGTGGGCAAAATACTAATTTTTAAAATGCATGAAGACATATAACTGAGTAAAAATAGAGAGTAAATTTGAACCCAGGACATAGATTAGAATCTATTCCTCTATCTATGAGTGTTGAGAGCTATCCTGAGGCAAAAGGACATTTTTCACTGCTAGAGTAAAATAAAAGTAAGTTTTATTAGAAAGAAAACCAAGATACTATGGTTATATTGAAAACAAAGGAGAGAAAGTGCATCAGAACAAGAGGTGCCAAATAATCTTGCCCTCCATCGTATCCTCAGAGCCTAACACAGTGCCTGGCTTAAGTTAGTATGGAAAATTTTGATACTGAATAAATAAATATAATCTACAGTAGTCCTGTATTCCTGATATCATCAAAGTATCAATTATAGTATTGCTGTTTGTGTATATTTCATGGTCATACTGACATTTTGTTTGTTTATTTCTTCTTGAGGTAAATATCATTTGTTTCTTTAGGAATATTTTTCTCATTAGGTTTTTTCTTTGGGGACCCTTCCTGAAAAAGATTACTCTAATATGCAAGTTGTATTGCTTTATTTCACTCAAGGTTTACTCTCCTGTGGTATTTGTGATGCAGAGTTTAGAAAAGATTTTCATGGAATAGGAAATAACTGTAAATGCTGCTTGGTTAACAGAGAGTGTTTCGCTTGCCATTTCATAAATTCAGAGTCAGCAGACTTTCCTTTGCCTGTCTCCTTTGACTCATCAATGTGGAATGAAATCTAATCAATCTGCAATCATGCTAATCAATGTACTGTGCTACTTTCATTGCAGGAAAAAATAATATTGTTATAAACTCAGTTACATATTAGAGTAATGCAAAAATTAAAAGTGCTATTCTGTGTGATATGTAAATGAAGCATTTTATAACCCGAGGCTTTACCATCAAAATTCCATTTAGATCCATCAATTTTCATAAACAAATTAAAAGAACTTGTAACTCAAGAATGAGAAACAATGAATTTAAAGTTACAACTTATTATTTATGTGAAATGTTACCAAATAGATTACTTGTAACAGCAATATATAAAAATACATGAGCATAGTGAAATCAAAAGCCTACATTCCTTCTGTACCACACTGAGATAAATATGATAGAAGACTGTTATCGTCTAATTGACTGAAACTTTTAATAACTAAACCAATGACTTTCCTCCTCCTGAATGGGGGAAACAATGCAACTTGTACTCTTCGGTCTCACAAGTTTCACTTCACTGATTAGTCCTATTCTCTGACATAGATTATCATCATTATTTCTCCCATCTTTTAGGGTTAATCATTTGTATCTTGTTATTACAAACTGAAGTACATTCTTTACATTTTCCATGTATTATCTTGGTAACAAAGGAAATAAAAAAGTAAGGACAATTGATCTCAGTTTTCTTTACATTCTCCATGTATTATCTTGGTAACAAATGAAATAAAAGATGAAGGGCAACTGAACTTTCTCACTCAAGTATCTCCCACAATAAAGACCTATTATTCGTATCAGAATGAGTTTCACTCTATGTGTACATTGTGTCAGAGTTCTCTCAAAAAAACAGAACAAATAGAATATATATAGAGAGAAATATGAGAGGAAATTCATCATGAGGATTGGCTCTATGATTTTGGAGGCTCAGGGTGTATCACAATATGCCATCTGCAAGCTGGAGAAACAGGGAAGCTTATAGGTTGGAATAGTGCAAGTCTGAAGGCCTCAGAAGCAGGAGGGCCAGTGCTGTAGCTCTCTGTCCAAGGCCAAAGGCTGATGAGCTGCAGTTCTAATGCTCAAGGGCAGGAGAAAATGGGAGAGAGAGAGGAATTTGCCTTCTGCTTTTTTGTTCTACCCAAACCCTCAGCTGATTGGATAGTGCCTGCCCACACTGGATGAAGGCATATCTTTCTACTCACTTCTCTGATTCAAATGCCAATCTCCTCCATAAATATCCTCACAGACATGCACTGAAATTATGCAATAATCCAGCTTTCAGGGTATTCCTAATTCAGTAAAGTTCACACTTGATTTAAGCATCACATACACATACACATACACACGTCTCTTTCACTCTCTCTCTCTCTATATATATATACACACACATATACACACATATATGTGTGTGGGATTGTGTGTGTACATATATACACACATATAGATATATACCGGTATGTGTATGTATGCATACATAGACAGATATTCAATTTCTACATTGCCTTGCCTTATCTAAATAGTAATTTTTTTCTTTCATATTGAATCACTGTCCCAGAAAACCAGTTATTCCTATATCCACATATTAGTCCATTTTCAAGCTGCTGATAAAGTCATACCCGAGACTGAGAAGAAAAAGAGGTTTAATTGTACTTACAGTTTCACATGGCTGGGGAGGCCTCAGAATCATGAGAGAAGGTGAAGGCACTGCTTACATGGCAGCAGCAAGAGAAAATGAGGAAAAAGCAAAAGCGGAAGCCCCCCATGATAAACCCATCAGATCTTGTGAGACTTATTCACTATTAAGAGAATAGCACGGGAAAGACCAGCCCCCATGATTCAATTACCTCCCCCTTGGGTCCCTCCCACAACACGTGGGAATTCTGGGAGATACAATTCAAGTTGAGATTCGGGTGGGGACACAGACAAACCATGCCATGCCATTCCACTATTGTCTTCAAATATCCTTAAAAAAAAAAAGCAAAAAAAAAAAAAGCTTATGTTTCCAATTCACAGTTTCTACTAGGCATTCCCAATTGTGTCAAGACTTAAGGAATGCTCTGCATTTGCAGTGTGTGCAGATTGAATCGTGGAAGTTTTATGTCAATGAACATCCACTCCCTCCTCTTTTCCAGAGCAGTGGAAGTGAGGAAGCAGCTCCATAGAAGTATGTTCAATGTATAGCTCCATTAGACACATAGAAAATAATGACAGACTCAGAATGGGCATTTGGTCTCTTAGTTATTTCTCCCATTTCGATTTTATTTCATCAGAAAATTTACTAGAAAGCATTATAGGTCATAGCTCTATGTTAATAAACACACTTTGGTGAAGGGTAAAATATTTATATAATTTTTCAAATATTGCACAATATATAAAGTGGGAAATCAACATTTTATTCATGACCATTGTGTCATATCATTCATATTGATAATGCAATATTATATCTGCGATTACAGTTAGTGGTAGTTTAGTAGAGGAAGAGGAGATGATAGATAGGATAGGTAACTCTTTTTTTTTCACCCATTTCTAGCTGCCTGAATTGGCTACAAATTCATACAAAGACACTGTCAATGGATAGAGAGACAAGATATCATTGGGGAGAATGAATACTTGATGAACAATGCCAACCCATACTGATGAACACAACTATGAGCTTTAAATTTTCTTGCAAAAAGGTTGACAGAGATAGTGTCTTCAAAAGAGTACATTTAATATAAACCTATAATGATGTAATAATGCATAGGCGTCAGCTTGGGAAAATGCGTGCTCTGGAAAGAGCATAGCTGTGTGAATGTTCTAAAGGAAGGATTAATTTGCAGAATACCCCAAACAAAGAGAAGGTTAATACTGTAATTGATAGAGCAAGTTATTCATGTAATACAGAGCCTGAGAGGAAGCTAGAGACCAGCTAGTTCATGCAGAGCCCTGCAGGTAATTTTCGTCCTATGAAACTTTTTTCTAAGGAAAATGGAAAATCTTTCCCAGTAATTTTAATTGACAAACTGAATATATGTTTTAAGGAAATCTATGTTCCTGATTTTTAGAAAATGCATTGCAGCAGCAAGAGTCACACAGGAAAACTAGGTCAGATGCACACACACAATGCACAATGTCCAGTAAATGGGTGATGGCAAATTGAATCCAGGTGTTGTTAGAATAAATACAATCAGAGGGAATTAGGCAAGAATTAAAATGATATGGTCAGATCTGGATGATGACATTGATATGGTTCCGAGGGAGAGATTTAAAAAGATCAAATGTCTTTGGAATTCACAACTGGAAATATTAAAGCATGTACTTCTAAATTTGATTCAGTTTTGTTTATTTTATGTATTTTCTCTATCCCTCAACTGCCTTTTCTACCATTCTCAATATGGAATGTCACATTATTCTGACCTTTTACCCTTACTTTCTGTGATGGTTAATTTTATGTGTCAACTCATCTTGGCAATGGTCTCAACATTTCAGTGGGCCTATATCAAGTTTCCAGATGTTTGGTTTAACATTATCCTGGGTGTATCTGTGAAGTTGTTTCTGGATGAGATTCACATCTGACTTGGTAGACTGAGTAAAGCAGACTGCTTATCAAGATGTGGGTGGGCCTCTTCCAATCTCTTGAAGTCCTGAATAGACAACAGGCCGAGTAAGAGAATTTGCTGCCTCTGCCTGGCTTGGTGAAAAATCACCCAGTTGCTCATGACTAATTTTCTCATGGGAGTGATTTATGGATTATGTAAAGCTTAATTGCTTATTTTTAAGTAAAACCTGAGACATTACCCTTCTCCTGCCTTCTAGATTCAGACTTGGACTGGAATGACATCATCAGCTCTCCCGAGTCTCCTGTTTGCCAACTAGAGATCCTGGGACATCACAGACTCTATAACTGTGCTAGACAATTACTTATTATCTATCTGTCTATCTATCTGTCTGCAATCTACCTATTATTTTACACTTGGTCTCAGCCAAAAGGCAGAGAAATGATCTATTATTTTATATCATTATTACTGATATCTTATTGGTTCTGCTCCTCTGGAGAAGCTAGAATAAAATATTTACAAGGTAACATCTTTTTTTTTGTTTTAAAATTTGGTCTTTGGTGATCACTAAGACTTTTTATTAGTAAGGGGCTTAGTGGAACTCTAGAACTAGAACTCTTAGGTATGTTCTTATGGAGAATAAGATCTTTGCTTATCCAGGTAAATTACTTATTTCAATTAGTATGCAACAAATGATCAAGGAACTCCAACTGAGGTAACCATTTTAGCCCATGAATTATTGCTTTCTTAAATAAACATTCTATTGGAGTAAAACATACCTAAAGCAATGTGCACAAATTATCATGTATCATTCAACAAGTTATCAGAAACATAACTCATCTAACTGCAGCCCGGGTTAGGACATGGTGTATTTTCATCACTCCACTATCCATTTGTTCTTAACCAATCACTACTCTCCCCTAACAATATTGATTATCCTGACTTCTAAGTCTATATAATTTTTGCCTGTTTCTAAGCTATACATGAATCAATGTATATTGCCTATTATTTTGATAGTAGTTTATTTTGTCCAATACCATTTTGTGAAACGCATCTACTTTTTTTTTTTTTCATACTGATAGTAGTCCTAGTCTTTTAAAACAAGTTTATTGGGATATAATAAATGTTGGCATAAGTATACACCCCAGAAAACCATAACCACAGTCAAAATAATAAGGAAGATGTACATCATCCTTCCAAATTCCTTTCTGTCCTTTATTCTTCCTTCTCGTTTCTCACAACTCCTGATCCACATTTTCAGGGAACTAACAATCACCTTTATGTTACTCTTTATTATTGTAACTATTAATCACCATGTGTTTATTTTATAACTTTATCATAGTTTATAAAATTCTCCCATATATGTAATTCTAGACACAACCTTGTCACATGGGCATGATTAAGAATAATGGGAGTTAAACCTGAGGTTTAGAGGGGTTAAGCTGTTTACTTAGGGTAGATCTCATATTAAATAGCAGTTAGCCATTAAGTATTAACTTTCACTCTAATTTGGATGCTATGATTCCAAATTCTTAGCTTTTACTACATAATACAATTTTCATACTGAACAGTAAATTTTCTCTAGTCAAACTTTTAGAATTTCTTCATCATAGCAAAACACTTCCTTCTGCTATTACCAATATTTGCATACTTTAAAAGTTTAGCATGCTTAAAACAAAATTGTCCCACTGCCAATGGTCTTCACACATTCTAATGAATATAGCTGACATTTAGGAAGTCATAATTAGTCAAAATCATAGCTTACCACTTACTTCATTATTGAGAAAAATCACCCAGTCATTTATGACTCTAATTTTCTAACAGGAATGACTTATGGATGATGTAAAACTTGACTGATCATTTTTAAATAATAGAAAATGAAGGGAAAAATAGAAAGGGTAAGACAGGATACACTTATTCATATGCTAACTATAATGAAGTTAGCTTTGACACATTCTCTCTGCCATTTAAATGGTGATTGTCTATAAATACTTGTTATGCACTTGAACCTATAGCAGAGTGTGACATCATTCAATGAAATATTCAGTGTGATGCTTTGAGGTCTTTAGAGGAACATGAAATAGTTCCCAAACTGCACATTACATGTAGTTTTCCATTACACACTGCACAAAATGTCCTTGACATTCAAGAGTGTACTATCATATTTTAGTCTACTTCACTCTAGGGTGTATTTGAAAATACCCTCCATTTGCCTTTAATAATAATGACTTGTCATATGGAATCCAGCTCTCAGATAATCTAACATAATATGTACTTGGTGGTTTTATTAACTGTCAAATGAAACCCAATAGTTGTCAGAAACATTTCCCCCTTCTGTCACGCAATTGTTCTCAGCATGTTTCATTTCTGACCATTAACGTAAAAGGTTAATAAACTCAACTACTTGATGTTATTAATATTCAATATGCATGGCAAGTGAATCATTTTGCAAGCTTTTGATTTTTAAAGATGCTGGGCCATTAATGTTACTATTTTGTGGGCTTGTAAAATTATATCATGCAGCATACATGCCATAATTTGAATACTAAAAGGTTTGTGAAGAATTCTTGCTACATTACACTTTACTCACCTTTATTGAAATATGGACTCTTTGGAATGTAAAATCTTTCTTTCTCTCTTCTTAATATTTTATTTTCACTTGTTCTTATTCCTTATTAATAAATAGCTATATTTAATCAATTTTTTAAAATTTCTGGCTTTATTGCATCTCTGATTAATACAAAATCAGTTCCAGATTTTTCTAAGAATAATTTAATGGTCAATATCTATTGTTATATAGATTATTAGTTAAATATGTTTAAGCGAGTCTTCTAGTTGTAAAATATGTTTCCAATGTAAAAGGAATTTGAACCAAGTTTCAGGCATAATTTACAGATTGTTACTCAGAATCATTAAAGGGGTGTAGGGTTATGAAAATGATGAATTACGAATAGGAGTTTGAAGACTTGAGCTTTGTCTTCAATATGTACTTTCAATTTAGTTTTCTTTTTCTTAGTTTGCCTGTCTCTCAGATACCTTTTTCCCTTGAAATTGAAATCAATTTCCTACAGTGCATTTTATTTTCAAATAAATAGGTAACAATAAAAAGCAATAACAAAAGATACATTAACTAAATCATTCGTATTGAAACAATCAGAACTGAACAAAACATTTAAAGTTGTTAAAATAATCATTGAAATTTATGTTGGCATATTGAAACCATTATTATGTAAGAAAAATGTCTTTGACACAATTGACAGAGGAAAGGAAGAAAAACATTCAAAAATGTAGCATTTTCCTTTTTTCTAGGTATCTATAATCAACTACCAAAGGAAACTAAATATAAGTGTTAAGGATTTAGAGGATAATAAGAATTAGATATTCTCGTTCCTAAAATAAACTTGAAATAAAGTAATCCTAGGAGTAAATAGTATCATTGAGAGATTATTTTTCAAGTACATAAAAACATAACCACATATGCACATATACATAAGCTCACAAATACACAATAGAAATACACACAGGGCCAGACATGGTGACTCACACCTATAATCCCAGCACTTTGGGAGGCCAAGGCAGGCAGATCAGTTGAGGCCAGGAGTTTGAGACCAGCCTGGTCAACCATGGAGAAGCACTGTCTTTACTAAAAATACAAAAATTAGCCGGGTATGGTGGTGCAAACCTGTAATCCCAGCTACTTGGTAAACTGAGGCATGAGAATCGCTTGAATCTGGGAGGCTGAGGCTGCAGTGAGCCAAGACTGCACCACCACACTCTAGACTGGGTGACAGAGTGAGGTTCTATTTCCAAAAAACTAAAACTAAATAAATAAAATTAAAAAGAAAGAAATATACACAGAAAGTGCTTATTTTTTCTGTTGTGATTTACAAGTATAGAGAATTTTAAGCGTATTATGAATATACTATTAAAATATACTTACCAATATTATCAATAAGACATTGGCCTAGCTCCAGAGTGCTGAGCTGCTGCCTTAGAAGAATTCGACTCTGATTTTTACATTGTATCTGAAAGTAAAAATCAAAGATATTACCAGAGTCTTTTCCTCAGGAAGATGGGATAAAATTGATGATGGAGCATAATTTTTGGTGCTAAAAATATTTATGTAGGTCCTTGAGTGAACAAGAGATCTGTTGGAATCTTTTAAAATACAGCTGCAGCTTTACAGAGAGGTACTCGATAAAGAGAAATACATATAATGATTTTTGAGAAATTGAAGACATCTCAAATAGCCCTTGATATAGAGAATAATCTTTTATTTCTGCCCAATGAAATAAATTCTCTAGCTCTAGTATTTTACAAAGTATAATTTAAGGAGAATTTTGCACGTTGAAATACCAACATTTGTATGGATTTGTATTATAATAAATAAAAATATAAGAGAAAAAGCAAATCAGACTTACATTTTTATAAAGATTTTGTACTCTGAGAACTAGATGGCAGAAAATGAGAATAATTTAAAATTTTTAATTAAACTTTGTTATAAAAAAGGGAACAAGCTGATTTGGTTTTCTTAGATCCACATGGGACAAAGATTAAGAGATACTACCAACACCGAGCTGGTGATAAATGAAAATCCGGACCTAAACCAGTACAGAGTAATTTTATAGCCAACTGACTAAAAGGTTCCTTGATAAAATAGACAGCTGAACTTGACTAGAAGCAAATGCAAATAGTTAAAATTCCAGGACGGAATGATCAGGAAGCATGTATCACTCCAAGTCTCAGCTCACTGATGTAATCAAGGCTACAAAATATTTTCTCTGGTTTCCAAAAGTAGGTAGACAATTTTTCTTTCTAACTCCCATAAAATCTTATCCATCATTCAAGACTCTTATGAAAACATGTATTAATTGTTGGTTTGGACTCTATAAGGCTTAATTACACAAGAGGAAATCTGCTTACAAAATAATCTTTAACAAATTGTTCTTAAGAATCTATAAATTATCTGTGTAATTTAACTGAAATTAGTGAAAAATTTCTTTCAGCTTTGGCTTTTAACCTGCATACAGTTGATCGTGTTAACATTGAATTCAAGTAAAGATAGTTCTAACATTGCAGCGATTGTATATAATTTAAATATATACATAGAGCATTTTAACTTTGCCTTGCTTCAACCCTGCATAAAAATTTAAACTCCAAGTGGATGTCAACATATTTTTTTCCTCCAGCCATGTAAAGTGTTAGAAGTAAAAAGGTGATGCTAGCTAACATTTGTAAAACAAATATACATTTCAGTGACTGTCAATAAAGTAATGGAAAAGTGTCTCTACCCTCAGCTATGTGTAGCCCCCTTTAGAAAAAGTGTAACATATTTGATAAAAAAAATTATAAAAAGTTTAAATAATTCTAAACCAGAGAGTAAATAATAATCATTCATAAACTTAAACTTTGTCAGAGATTTTGACTGCAATTAGGCTTTGAACTGATAAAGATTGTCAGCTCATGAAAAACATACCATTCCTTTGTATCTTTCTGTCTGTCTCAGCTACTAAATAAATGCTTGATTTAAAATAAATATTTCAGGCCTGGCACAGTGACTCACGCCTGCAATCTCAGCACTTTGGGAGCCCATGGCGGGCCTGAGGTCAGGAGTTTGAGACCAGCCTGGCCAATATAGCGAAACTCCATCTCTACCAAAAAAAAAAAAAAAAAAAAAATTAGCCAGGCATGGTGGCATGCACCTATAATTCCAGCTGCTTGGGAGGTTGGGGCAGGAAAATTGCTTGAACCTGGGAAGCGTAGGTTGCAGTGAACAGAGATTGCACCACTGCACTCCAACCTGGGCAACAGAGTGAGATTCCATCTCAAAATAATAACAATAATAATAAATATTTCATATTGATAAATATATTATTTATGTCATAGATGCTTTGGTAAATAGGCTAATAAAAGGAGACTGAAGTGCAAATATATTTGTGCTGCATTTGTGTACACACTAACATGAGAGAGCAGGCGCTCAAGCAGAGATATTTTGGAGTTCCATTTCTGCAATTATAATATTCATATTATACTCTACTCTTATCAATATATTTGTAATAACAATATTTCTAAAAATAAATAATTATTTATAGGTCTCAAAAAAAGTCCTATTCTTTTTTACAAAATATGAAACACAAATACTGAAATTAAGGCTACTCTTTGTCTACACGCATGATTTCTCTTTCAGGTTGACTATCTGGAGAGCATATCACTGCTTTATGGTAATGGTGTGAGATAACCCTTATAAGAGAAGCCATATTGGAGAAATGTGGGAAGAGGTATTGAAAAGTTGTAACTTTTATAGGTTGATTGAGATCTGGAAATTGGTGCAACCACTGAAAATATATTAATTTAAATGGTTAGTCTGTTTTAGGATTTTCGATTCAGGCTTTCTGTTACAGAGATATTCATGCTGTAGATACTGACATGAGTCAGAATGGTGACATTTACAGAGGCAGTTTTCTATTGGAGCTGTCATTTTCAGCTCAAATTTTTCCTAAATTGGTTTTCGATTGTTTTAGCTGGAATGACTAGAGGCTGTGTCTCCATGGGGGACAGGTGCATGCACCTGCCTGGATTTCTGCTGTGGCTGATTCACATTTGGGCAATAGTGAAAATATTGCAGAAGTTGTATGCAGACAACCTGTTGCTGTAATCAGATATAAGAGATGAAAGAATATGACAGGTAAGCCCCAGCACACAAACCATTTTTTGCTGGACTCTAGAAAAGAATCAGATAATTATGATGATGATTCAACATTCCATGCTTAGGTGTTTAGAATTAAATTTTAATTTAGTTCTCTTATTCTTTGGTGAAGGTTTTTAATTTCAAAGCTATTATTTGTTAATTCATAGAAAGCTTTTATTGTATTAGAGCCCGAAAATAAATAAAACCAAAACATAACATATTGCCTCTGCCGTTAAACACTTAGAGATTAGTGAAAAAGAAAACACAAGTAAATAAATAATTGCAATATACTCTCGTAAGTCCAATAAGACATATTGCCCTAAACAGAGCAATATGAGAGTCCAGTAAATGAAAGTCTACCCCCAAAATGTGAGTATCTGTCTAAGGCAAGTGATGGACCCACTGTGGATAACAGTTCTGCTACCAAAATGTAAACTTGACTTCCTTTAATCAAATGATTCTATAAAGTATTGAAAATCATAAAGGTGGCTCTATAGCTAGATTTTTTAATTTGTTAGAAAAATAATAAATTTTCTCTATCCCCTGAGTCACAGAGTTAGTATTCTGCATTGTATAATGCTCTGTCAAGAAACCATTGGGTGACACTTTATCACAGAATTGTCACTGACTTATTATTTAGAGTTTATTAATGGCAAGTGTTTGTGTTCTGTGTTATTGTAACATCATTAGTTCACAAAACACAGAAATTAATGAAAATTCATAGATATAAATTAGTCATGAATATTAAAAAAGACTCTAATTCATACAGACATTCAATCAACTAATTATCCATAAAAAAGATATTTACTACTTGAATTGCCATCTACCGAGAGTAATTTTGGCAGATATTGTAAATATTTTCTGCCAAAAGCAACATTCATCTTTTGTTTAGCAAGAAGACAAACAAAACACATATGAGAGATAATAGTATGCTTTAATCAAGACATGGAAGCTGCTTCTTATCCCATGCTGTTACGTGGGTAATTACATTGGCTAATACTTTCATGACTTGTTTTATTTTTTATGAATATACACATAATATGAATTTGAATAGATTTTTTACTACAAAAGATGTGAAAAACTTCAATCCAAATTCCATCTTGGGAGCACATGTCATACATTTTCTTCATCATGATAGCCTGATCTGATTTTTTATTAATAGGGTCTTCATTACCAATATACCTTTTTTTCTATGTCATTTTGCCAGTATCTCTTCTCTTCTCTTCCCCCTACTATCTATGTATTATAAATTCATCATTTTTTGTATCTCTTTTTTTGAGCTGTCAATTTCTGGGATCTAATGATAATGTGAACAGTTTTGGCTATGATTTTCATATTCTCTCTTACACTTATTCTCCCACCAAACGTCCTCCTTGTTTTGTCTTAAGGATACTTTCTTTTTACTTTTATAGAATAATGAAAAAACTCTCAAATGAATAACTGGATATTGTGATTTATATTTTATCTTCAGATTTAGCATTCAGATATGGATAGTTGTAACTGGACCACAGATTATAATTTAAAGATAATAATTATTTCAAGGTCAGACAGGATATAAACACAGCAGAGACTGTATTCTTACTAGGTTGCCTGCTCAAGATCTTAACAAAACATAACCTGTGTAAACACCTTGTCTTCTCACATTAATTTTGGGAGTTATTCTGAATTTCATTTGTTTTCGTTTTGATAATGCAACTGTATTATAATAACTATGTGATGACAATAAACATATATATAAATCACAGTTTACCTAGAACTTATATTTCAGGACTTTGTTTCCCAATAAAAGTAGATACACTGCTAATAAAGTTTTCACTGATGTATTTTTTTTTTTTTTTTGAGATGGAGTCTTGCTCTGTAGCCCAGGCAGGAGTGCAGTGGCGCGATCTCAGCTCACTGCAAGCTTGGTCTCCCGGGTTCACGCCACTCTCCTGCCTCAGCCTCCCGAGTAGCTGGGACTACAGACGCCCGCCACCACGCCCGTCTAATTTTGTGTGTGTTTTTAGTAGAGACAGGATTTCAGCATGTTCGCCGGGATGGTCTCTATCTCCTGACCTCGTGATCCTCCCGCCTTGGCCTCCCAAAGTGCTGGGATTACAGGTGTGAGCCGCCGCGCCTGGCCACTGATGTATTCATGAGAGCCGCAGAACTCTCATCTCATAACCCCATCCAAATCCCTGCCCTAAGAGACTTGATCAAGCTCTAGCACGGCTTCTAGCAGCATAGGGCACAGGGCCATGTCCCTAGGATGATCCCAGGACCCCATTAAAATGCCTGCCTGAAGAAACTCAGGGCTGCCAGAATTGACTGTTCCAGTCCCATCTGAGACAGGCCCAACTGCCCTTTCTCAGCACATTTACAAAAAGGGCCTACAATTGTGAATATGTGTCTCTTACAACTCAGATGTGTCCCTCAAGGACCTGAGAGCCATTTCTTTGGAACGTAATCCTTAGGGAGGATAGATCTTGTCTCCTGGTGTCTGTGGAAGATAGAATCCTAACTTAGAGAGCTGCCAGCTAACACACTCAGCTGGCCTGATCACACTGACACTAACCAACACTTCATATTGTTTTCACCTCTCTCACTCTACTGAGCCCCTCACTCCCTCCTTCCTCCTTCTCCTTTTAAAACGCCCAATTTTCCTTTGTGCAAATTGAAGTGGTCTCAGCTCTTTCTTCTGCTGTCAGCAATAATTGAATAAAATCTGTTTTTACCACTCTAAGATCTGGTACAAATCTAAATTTGTCTTCATTCAGTCAAGTAGTTAACTGAAGGACAATTTGAATTATCCGCTAAAGGAGAGGTAAACCAAGTGCATATGTAGGATGATAAAAGTTTATTTTGGGGCCGGGCACAGTGGCTCACACCCATAATCCCAGCACTTTGGGAGGACGAGGTGGGCGGATGGGGAATTCAAGACCAGCCTGGTCAGCATGATGAAACCCTGTCTCTACTAAAAATACAAAAAAATTAGCCAGGCATGGTGGTGCGTGCCTATAATCCCAGCTGCTCAGGAGCCTCAGTGAGAGCATCACTTGCACTCAAGTGGTGGAGGTTGCAGTGAGCCCAGATGGCTCCAGTCTGGGTGACAGAGAGAGACTCTGTCAACAACAACAACAACAACAAAAATCTCTAAGACAGAACAAACTCAGCTACACCTACAAACACACACATATACACACACAAATGCATCTACAACAACCCTACAGTAAATAAATTTTCTGTGGTATAGCACTGAGCTTTGATACGGTAATTAAAGAAATGTTTTCCTAAGTCATTAAAACATATCAAAAGATCAGAATTGTTCCAGTGGCTACAATATTAAGATTTCATTTTAGGAAAAAATAGCATGTAATTTAGATTTTACAATATATTTGAATGTTTCCTTTGATGTTAATCTGAATTAGTTATAATTTATTGTGTATATTTAGCTCCATATGTGGAAAGTATTTTTTTATATAGTTTAGTTTATAGCTACATCTTATCGAAGTCATTATCTTTCATTTGTTAGATTAAAATACAATGGTTTCATTTCATAATGAATGTATGTAACAAAGGATTTTCTAATTGATATAAAGACTATAATTTTAAGTTTCATAAAGACATCTTATTTGTGTAAAATGTTAACGGAGAAGAATCATGGATGTGTTTTCATGCCCATTTACTTATAAAATATGGGGAAACTGGAAAAGAGTAGATTGATTGAAAAGATTTTAAAGATAAAACTTTCATAATACAGATAATTGTGTGTTCTTTGGAACACTGGGAATATATTTAGATGGTTTCTCATAAAAGTAATGCAACTGTCATACAACATTATAATTAATTATACAAGTTTCTTAGCATCTCAAAAAATTAGTGAGATCTGCATTATTATGTTCAAACATTTCATAGATATAGAAGTATAAATGTCTATGACATTCCAGTAAAACTTCCAAACTATAGATATTTTTAAGAAATTTAAAAATTCTTTTTAAGCATTTTAGAACTTTAAAATACTCTTTAAAACAAAAGCTTTACCAACCAAATCTGGATATACTCAGTTTTTGTCCTACTGTTATTTTTTTCTCTAGTAGCCCTTAAAATAAATGAATTAGTTTATATTTCATCCAGTTAAATTTTAAGTACCAAAAGCTTATTTCATCTATTAAGAATCCAGTATTTTCTAAAAGCCTGATGAGTTCTAATTTATTGATTTGTTCTAAATTTGTGTACATTTTACACTTTGTACTAATGAAAAATATATCTCTGTTTTCCATTTTGATTCTTATAAAACCTGTTAATGGAAGAAAAATGATGACTCCAAATTGTCAATGGCTGAGGAAAAAATATGGTTGTCTGCTCATGTATTCTTTGGTGATGCAATTTGACTTTGCTAGAGTATAAAGCTACATCTAAAAACAAAGAGGTTTGATTTCCATTTTATTTATAATAGCTGATTTTTAAATATTTTTAAAATGTTTAATGTTTTGGGTACATAGTACATGTATATATTTATGGGTTACCTACAATATTGATATAGGTATACAATATGTAATAATTACATCAGGATAAATGGAGTATTCATCCCCTCAATTTTTTTTTGGAAAAATATTGTTTATAGCTTCCATGGCGATGATATCTTTTTTGACCATGTGTTTTATAAAATTTCCAACCATTTTCTTGAAATTAGAAAGGTTCCCAGGCAAATAGCAGATTATTATTAGAAATATCATGCTTTTGTTTCCATTCTGTAGTTTCTGTTCGGAAGCTGAAACTTTGAGCAAATCACTACCTCCCTTTGTCTTAATATTTTTACTTATAAATGATTTCACCAATCCAGATGAACTCACAGGTTCCTGACAGTTTGAGCATTCTTTAAAAACAAAGATTTATTTTTCTTTTCTCATAAAATTGATAAGCTATTTTAGTTGTATCCATGGAGACCAAAGGTTCCTACCTGGTTTCAGAAAGTTTCAATGCCTTCTCACTTGCTATGTTTTAAAATTATAAAAACTTGGTAAAAATCATAAAGATTAAAAAGTAACAATGAAAAGTGACAGATAGGTTAATTTGCTTAACCATAGTGATCATTTTTATGTATATGTATATAAAAATAGCATGTTTTATAAGTTATAGATATACAATAAAAGTCATCAAGGCAGTTACAATATATATCGTGGGAAAGAAATTATATTACTGTGCAAGGCAATTATGGATATATCAAAACTGAGGGAGGGGGGAGGGATTGCATTGGGGAGTTATACCTGATATAAATGATGAATTGATGGGTGCTGACGTGTTGATGGGTGCAGCACACCAACATGGCACAAGTATACATATGTAACAAACCTGCACGTTATGCACATGTACCCTAGAACTTAAAGTATAATAAAAAAATAAAATAAAATAAAATAAGAAGTTATTGTTTAAAACCAAAAAAAAAAAAAAAAACTGATTAAAATGTTTCAAAACTTAAGGGAGACCTGATTCCCAGCCATATCTTGCCCAATTATTCCCTAGATCTCAAAGTATCTGCCATATTGGGCTTAGTTTTTTCGTTGTTATTTTATTTATTTATTTATTTAAGACAGAGAGTCTCGCTCTGTTACCCAGGCTGGAGTGCAGTGGTGCTATCTCAGCTCACTGCAACCTCCACTTCCCGGGTTCAAGTGATTCTTCTGTCTCAGCCTCCCGAGTAACTGGGATTACAGGCACCCACCAACATGCCCGGTTAGTTTTTGTATTTTTAGTAGAGACGGGGTTTCACCATGTTGTCCAAGCTGGTCTCAAACTCCTGACCTCGGATGATCAGCCCTCCTCAGCCTCCCAAAGTGCTGGGATGACAGGCATGAGCCACTGCACATGACTGATACTGGGCTTCCTTTAGTATCCAGTTATTTGTTCCACACCCTCGTGCAAATTCTGTAGCCTCATCTTAGAATAATGATTTTTGCTTTCTTCCACTGGCTAGCTTCTATAAAGTCTTTAGGTCCTAGCTTGAACACTACTTGCTCAGGGCAGTTTATTCAGAACAACCCAACATTGTCCTGCCTCCTCCATACAGAAAACACCCTGTAATTGTTCCAGTGTTTCTTTTGAAAAAGGCATTACAGTCCAAGAAAAATTGAGTATCTACTTATGGTTTTTCCATTTTGTTACACAAATATTTTTAAAATATATTCATGGTTCTGCAACTTAGTTCTTGAAAGCCTACTGATTGTTTCATGTCAAATAATAGTGCAGAGTTTAAATAGAACATAGAAAGTTTTTCATTTTAATGTTATGATTGCATAAAAGTTATGACTTAATTTTGTGATGTTTATTATGTTGACATATCATGCTTCATTTCTCACGTCATGATCTATAGACATTTGAACTTTTTCTAGTCTCTTCCATACCAAAAAAAGAAAAAACACACTTTGTATGCACATTACTTTGTACACATGCAGGTATATATTGGTAGGATATCCTAGAAGTCGATTATCAGTAAAGAGTTAATACATTGGAAATTTTTATTAACAATGTGAAATTGTCTTCAATAGTTTGTGTGCCACGTTTTTTTCTTTGCTTTCCTATATTTTCACAATAATATACGTTATGTTCAGTTTGGGCACCATTGCTAATACAATAAGTGTATTTAGGAAATTATTTTCCTTCCTGGATTCCTGAGAATGTGTATTATAAATGAAAGTTGAATTTTGTCAAGTGCTTTTTCTGAGTTTTGAAATAATGATATATATTTTTCTTTATTTTTGTGTTAACATGATTAATTACCTCGACATATTTTTGAATGCTACACCAACCTTGCAATCTTGGGTGTATTCGTTTGCAAGGGCTGCTGTCATAACATGCCACAGACTGGATGGCTTAAACAACAGAAAAAATACTGTTTTCCATCCTGGAGGCCGGAAGTCTCAGACCCAGGTGTCAGCGGGGTTAGTTCATTCCAGGGCTTTGAGGAAGAATCTGTTCCATGCCTTTCCTAGCTTCTGGTGATTTCTCAGCAGTCTTTGGAATTTCCTGACTAGTTAAGACATATTATCCTGATATTTGCCTTCATTTTCATATGACACTTTCCCTAACCGTGTGTTTCTGTGTCCAAATTGCCTCCTCCCATAAGGGCACAAGACATATTGGATCAAGGCTGATCCTAATAACTTTGTGTTAACTTTATTACCTATGTAAAGATTGTTTCCAAATAAGGTCACATTCTTAATGAAGTACTGGGGGTTAGAATTTCAGTTTATCTGTTGTTGGTATTACAATTTAACTCATAACACTGAAATACACTTGGTTATAATATATTTTACATAGTCTTTGATTTTATTATGTAGAATTTTGTCAGGACTTTCTCTTTTTACTGCTGTGTTAACAGGGCATATTTATCTGTAATATTCTTATTTTCTGGCTTTGTTGTCAGGATATTGCTGGCCTTATTAAATTAGGTGTGATGTCTTCCCTTCTCTTTCCTTATCTGTTTTTTTTTTTTTTTTTACTATTGATTCGAATAGTTTGAAAATAATAGGTGTTATTTCCTCATAATTGTTAGAAATTCACCAGAAATCACGTTGAGAGTGGAATTTTCTTTGAGGAGACATTTGTCTATTAATTTTGATGTGTCAATAAATATAGGGCTATTCTAATTGAGTGTACTTTATCAATTTGTATCTTTTGAAAATTTTATTAATTCCATCTATCTTCATAAAATTGTTGACTAAAAGTTATGTATCAAGGTATTTTTTAATATTACAGTATCTCTAGTTATTACCCTTATTTATTCTTCACATTGTTCTCTCTCATCTTGTTCTTCCTTATTTTTCATCTTTTTAAAATTGTCTTTGCCTTTCTTTTTAAATATTTCAAATATCCAGTTTTTAGCTTTGTTAATATTCTTTCTTTTTTGATGTGTTTTATTTCGTTTTCTTCTGGTCTTCTATTTTTTTTTTAATTCTACCCTTCCTTTTGCTTAATTTGGATTTACTTTATTCTTTCTTTTTCTACCTTCTTAAAGTGAACCACTCTTCATTGATTTTAAAGCTTTTTAAAAATATTGTATCTAAAACTACAAAGTATCTGTAAGTACTACTTTATATGCATCCAGCAAGTTTAGATATGTTGCATTTTTATTACTTTTCAGTTCAAATGTTTTCTGATTTCTTTAGCAATATCTTCTTTTTCTATAAATTATTCAGAAGTACATATTATTTCTGAGTAATTTTAAATTGTCTGGATTTTTTTTATTTTTAATATCATTATGTTATGAACAAAGAACGAAATATTTTAATTATTTGATATATATTAAGACATTTTATGGTTCAGTACATGGCCTACCTTGGTGAAAGATGCACATATATCGTGAAGAATGTGTTTCTGCTCTTATCAGACAGTGTTCTAGAACAGTCCATTAATTTAGATTAGTTCAGTATGTTCTTTGGATATTCTAATTTCTTACTATTTTTATGTAACTCTGCTAATTACTGAGAGTATTAAAATATTCTAGTATTATGGTAGAATTGTTTCTTTCTTTAATTTCATCAATATTTGTCTCAAGTATATTGAGGAATATAATAGGCACATGTACATTTACGATCTTTATGTCCTATGTGTTGTAATATCTGGTCATTTGAATTTTTAAAAAGATACGGAATTTATTCCAATCCTTCTTTTCTCCACATTGGAAGCAGCAAAAGAAGTAGGTTGTAATTATAACAACAGATACATTCCCAAATATAATTAACTGCAATGACAAAAGTGTACAGACCAACAACACATTTAAGAAAGTAAATTTCTGATAATCAGGTTAGCTGATGTTAGATGGTATCTGAAAGATATTCCAGGAATATTGCTTACTAGCAATACTCAGTTAATTTATCAAATAAATATTTAAATAAAAAGATTTTTTTTTTTTTAGAAACTCAAATGATTAATTAATTCCATATGGTACATCTTCCTATACTTTAGTCCATATGTCTTCTATTTTTCAGCGAATTGAAGGACTGAGGGAAGAGCTTATGTCTATTACTGCCCTAAGGCTGTAGATGTAATTATATAGTCAGGTTATACAGAAGAGTTGTGAAGAACAAAATTGAACCGACAGGCATACCTGAAAGGGTTAGTAGACAAGAAGAGTTTTTATTTTAATTCCTGAAGCTCCACAATTTTATAGAGTTTATAGTCTTTGTAGCACTTCCACAAAGATATCTTCAGAATTACATATATATATATATTTCCAATTTCATAAATTATGATCATGTCTGAGTTTTGTCTGAAAGGAAGTTGTTATTGCATTGGTCTAATTATGAGCTCTGTTTGTTCCTTTATTTATATTCCTCTAATTATCCATTGATAAAAGTCTGTCAGTGGATAATGCCTGAGAACATTATCAAATGGTTTGGTAATGACTCATGCAGAGCAGTGATATCTTTCCTTATTCGCCTAATCAGTATCATACTTTTCAATTTGCCTAGATCATTACCGCTGGTATGTCTCACAATACTTCTGGGGCCCAAGAATTTAGATAAAAATTCTAAAATATAAAGCATCAGTCACTGGCAAATTGTTTTTTTCTATCTAAACTACCATAGAGATTGTATGAAGTATAAGCAATACATTCTAGATGAGTAACCACCAAGAAATTTAATGATATAATCCACTGAAATTATTCACATTTCACTTGTTTTACATGCATTCATTTGTTTGTGTGTATTATTTAGTTCTGTGCATTTTCAGCACATTGATAGATTCATTTGAACGCTGTTACAGTTCAGATGCACAAAAGTTTCATCATAAAGTTTTCTACAATTACCACTCAGTGGCAACAGTCACAATCTTGCCTTACCCTGTTTCTAACCCCTGGCAATCACTAATCTGTTTTCTGCCTCTATAATATTGTCTTTTCAAGTATCCTATCCTGATTCGATCATCACACAAGATATATATGTATTGAAACGTCAGATTGCACCCCATAAATATGTAAAATTCCAATGTGTCAGTTAAAAATAAACATTAAAAATAAATAAATGTTATATAAACTGAATTAAGCAGTATGTAGCTGCCTGAAACTTGCTTTTTTAATGCAGCATAATTCTCTTGAGACCTACCTATCAAAGTTGCATGTGTATTAATATTTTGCACCTTTTAATGGCAGAATAGAATTCCATGGTATGGATGTGCCACAATGTGTTTAACTATTCATCAGTTTTTGACACTTAGATTATTATTTCTATTTTTTTTTGCTTTTGCCAGTAAAGTTGCTGTGAACATTCATGTGGAAGTTTTTGCATATAGATTAATAGGAAAATATTTGTTTCATAAGTAAAATAGTCACAAGCAAATTTTACTTTAGCTCATCTGTGAAACCTAAACACAGTCTTAAAATTAATCTCTTGTTAAGAATAATTACATATTTTCTATTCCTGCCTTGATACTTCTATCTCTAACATTATGTGTCAGGTGGTAAATATTTAGAGATCTAAAGAGTGCGGTCTGCAGAGGTAAGCTCCCTGAATTATCCACTCAGTTGTGTGCTCCTTAGAAACTACCTTGTTCCGTCCTCGGTATCTGTGGGCAAATGTGAGTGACTTCAGCACATATTTAACTGAGTGAATGAAGTTAGAGAAATTACAGAAAACATTTTCAAAGAGACATCTCAGAGAATGAGCGTTCAAAAAATGTAAGGTATAATATTTATTTTAATAGAAACAATGTAGCCTTAATTTCTATAAAATTAAAACATCTGCTATTTAAAAAAACTCCCTAAAATTTATAAAATGAAAGTATCATTCACTCATCGGCTCAAGAAATTAATACCTTACATTCATAAGAGTGATTGGCAGGTAAGATTTTGCCTGTTTTACAGATAAAAATTTAATTTTCTCAAATGTAAAGATTTATTTTCAGTTATAGGAATAGAGACGGAAGACACTAAATTGAATGCAAGTACTTTTATTTCTAATTAAATGTACTAAAATCCAAACTAGGCATCATCTTTCCCTTAATGCTTTAAAGGCATTGAATAAACAAACATTTTATGTGAAGAAGAATGAGAGAGAAACCTCATTCTAAAATAATATAAACAAGAATTATGTATAATCTATTTGTTATTAATGATTTCTAATGCTAGGAGACATCTTACATTAGTAGACCTATTTTCTCAGCATGTTTTCTGAAGTTTTACGAAAAATATGATCAGTAATAAGAAAGCTGAATTACCTTATAGAATACGTTTTAAATAATCACTGATTAATCCTTCAATTTGTTCCTATATTCCATGGTTTCTGATCCTATGAAAACTTGGAAGAACTACTACTGTTATTTGAAGGAAATAAAAGAGCTATTGGCCTTCAATAAATGAAAGGCAGACAAAAGAATATATGGCAAATCATAATATAATAAACACTGATATAAGATTATATTTTATTCATTATACTTTAGAGTGCAGAGGATTCATTTAAGTTAAACATAGTCAAAGCATATTGCTATTTTTATGGAATTTTCTTAAGTTTCCCCAACAAGCACGTTTGATTTTTTTAGTTCTACTTATATTTCCTATTGCATCCATATAAGTTTAACTTCACTAGTGGATTTCATCATCTATTTTGATAAAAACCTTTATACCACTTGTCAAAGGACAACCTCAACCGCACTTTTACCTTGCCAGTTAGCGATGTGGAAGGGTTAGCATTTGTGTCAAAAGAGTCATGCCAAGGATGGTATCAGTCTCCTAATTGTCAACCTGCCTCAATTTTCACCCAGGTGAGAAGAGTGAACTTTGTATAGTGGATAGTGATTTATGACACACTATCATCAAGCTAATTGATTTTTGGTCCAGAATTTTCCTTGTATCTGATAGATGATTTTAACAATTTCAGAAAATAATATTGATAGATAATATAGACATGTAGCTGCACATCTATGACTATTCTCTTGATTCATGTTGCTAAAAATTAACATTTTGTGTCTATTTCTTTCTAAATGATTTTGGATTTACATTAAAAAAATTGAAAACAATTAGCTATGCTTTTATAATAAAGTCTCAAGTACCCTCAACTTTTCTTTAAGTCAGATGTGATCCCCAGGGAAAACTGTTGCAGAGGTTTTGCTTAAACATCTCAAGCCAGTAATAATTAATTCTTTGCAATATGATCTTTTTATGGTCCAGAGGCCACATTTCAAAGTTCAGGAAGATTGCAAGTGTATTAGTCCATTCTCACACTGCTATGAAGGAATACCGGAGACTGGGCAATTTATAAAAAAAGAGGTTTCATTGACTCACAGCTCCACAGGACTGAGGAAGCCTCAGGAAACTTATAATCAGGGCAGAAGACACCTCTTCACAGGGTGGCAGGAGAGAGAATGAGTGTCCAGCCAAGGGGGAAGCCCCTTATAAAATCATCAGATCTCGTGACAACTCACTCATTATCACAAGAACACCATGGAGAAACTGCCCCTGTGATTCAATTATCTCCACCTGGTCCTGTCCTTGGCATGTGGGGATTATTACATCACAAAGTGAGTTTTGGATGGGGACACAGAACCAGACTGTATCAGCAAGCATGCTGCGACTTTTACTTTCTGCCTAACTGAGACCTCATGTTTCTGGGGGAAGGGAAAGTACATAGCTGTGATCCCCTGTGCTTTCTCCTGAACCTGCTCAGAATTTGCACAAGCAAGCTGCTTTCCAGAACACCAGAGATACATGAAATCTCATAAAGGTCCTCTATGACTACTGCAACCAAGTATTTCTTTTAAATTTTACATTTTCTTCCAGTATTTGCTTGCCCCACCCCATATCACCATCTCAGGCTAGTTCCATGCTGACTTTCTCAAATATTTAGCAGTCTTTCTGTACACTCCGTTTGTTATCCAAGTGGTACCTCTGGGTATGCTGTTTCTGTGCTTTGACTCCACGTCAAATCAGTCTGCCGTGCCCGGTAAGAATTACTGCAATCGAATTAAGAAGGGAATTGAAATAGGGGCATCTCCCAACCAAAATGCCATAGGCTCCTATGTCTCTTATTGGAGATCTTTAGGAATCTAAAGAGTGTGGTCTGTAGACATAAGTCTTTTGAATAAAGCATATGGCGTCCAATGCATGTCCAGAGTTCCAGAGTGATTGTTTTGAAAATTTAGTCTATCATTTTTTGAGAAAAGAGTTTGTGCTCTTTTTTCAACCTTTCTTGAAGTCCCAACACAACACTCAAAAGCTTTTGCAGTACAGGAGACCTAGAAATCTCTAAGCATTCTTTCCATGTTATTCTGTATTATATAAAAATAATTTGCTTCCAGAGAATAAGGCAGATGTAGAAGATTTCTTTGGTAAAGGGTGAGAAAGAAAATCCAACTAATAGAATCTTGATAGGAATATACAAATATTAAATGTCACCAATTATTTAAATAGTTTAATCTGTGATATTTAGGATTGAGATTGGCCAATTAATACCCACTTTGTACTATTATAATATTCAGTAAGAGCTCATTTTAAAATCATGTAATGCAGTATACTATGAATGATTCTTATTCCAAGAATATAACTGGTTGGTTTTGTTATCAACATTTATATTACAAATAAGCTATGATTAAAAAAATAAAGATAAAAAGGAATGAAGGGATAATACATTCCTGGAGATATCCATGCCCTTTTATATTGTACTTATGTGAAAAGATAATTGGCATGATGTTAGCCAATACATAGCTAAAGCAAACTAAATTAATAATAATAATAATTCTCAATCACTACTTAATGCTTTGGAAAATGTATATTAACTATATTGTGGTGTATCTTTTCATTAACAAATTGAAAATAAAACTTCTCACCTTTTTTTTAGTCCAAGAAGATTATATTTATATTATAACCCTACAGCCCATTGGTTTACTTGGTAACAAAGTCCTCTCACATTCTGCACACTATGTTTCAATGGTAAAGAAAGACTCAATATTAACAGCATTCTGGAGGAAAATATGTGTCAGGAGAAAAAGATGCAAAATTCATTGCTATCACCCTTCTGAATATTATATGTATCAGAATGAAACTTCTGAGGTTTTCTCATTCTCTATGAATAAACTGTTATTTCATCAAATACTAATGTATAAATGTCAAATTTTGTTCAACAATTTATACAAAATTGTGGCTTAGGTTTTCTTATATTTTTCTTAGAATTATCCTATTGACTTTTTATAAATAGTTACCATTCTAGCTTTTTAAAGAAAATAAATAATTTTGTAAGTATACATTACTTAACAGCTCTATTTTCCACTTTATTTAATAAAATGGCCAAAACTTTTAATTGGAAAGTTATGTCTCTCTAAACGTTCTACTTTCTGGAAATATTGACATTAAAGTAAATGAATTAAATAAGCTAAATTTAAACTCTTTATATATTGACTACAGACTCTTACATTTTGGTCAAAATATAAATTGTTAGCATCTAGGGAATTATTTATTTTATTTAAGTTGTCACATTTTAGTCACTAGTTATTCAATTAATTAATGAATCCTTATATTATATTTAATAAATATCTTAAATGTCTCACACATTGTGACTGAAAATATTTACTTAGTTGTGAAATCAAATTTGAAATAGCATGATAATCATCTACAGTTGATAAATTTATGAAATATTAAAATTTAATATTTTAAATTTTAAAGTGATGTGCTTTTAAGGTTTCCCTTGATATAACTTCTATCAATTATCGATCCATTTTTCCTGCTATTTGTTTTACTCGAGAATCTCAATTTCTAGAAAAATGTTTAATATAAGGATTACCGCTCGAAAATGTTAAAAATAATGAACCAAAACCCCCAAATGAGTATTTTCTTCTATGTCTCAATTTTGCAGACTATGTTCATTTTCTACATTTATAAAACTCTTATTTTATAAATTTTCTTTATAGAAAATTATCTTACAAAATCATCTTGATTGATTCTGTAATTGTTTGCCCACTAGTCAGCAAACTTTTCTGCAAAGAGGCAGTGTTAGGGGCTGAATTATGCATCCACATAATTTATCTGTTGACGTCCTAATTCCCAATACTTCAGAATGTGATGGGAATTGGGGCTAGAGTCTTAAAGTGATAATTAAGTTAAAGTAAGTTAATTAAAGTAGACCATAATCTACTATCACTCGTGTCTTTATGACAAGAGATAATTTAAACATGGACAGGTATAGATAAAAACCATGTGAAGCAACAGGGAGAAGATGACCATCTACAAACTTTCTTTTGAAGCCTCAGAGGAAACCAATCCTGTGGACACCAGGAGTCTTCTTGGATTTCTCGACTTCAGAACTGGAAGACCTAAGTTTCTGTTGCTTAAGTCACTTGGTCTGTGGTACTTTGTTATAGAAGCCCCAGTAAACTAATATAACCAAGAGAGTGAGTATTTCAAGCTATGTGGCCTTATGGCTTCCAATGGAGCTACTCAAGTCTACTACTGTAGTGCAAAACCAAACATAGATGATATGGATATGTATGATTGCGGCTGTATTCATATATATAAATATGCTGAATATGGTTCATGGGCCATGCTTTCCTTATTTATGATTTAGATGGAAAAAGGGCAAGGAAATAAAACTAAATATTTCAAGGAAAAATGTAGGCACAGAACGGAAAGAAAGACTAATACCATAACAGACTGGGCATAGACAGAAATTCATGAAAATTTTCACTTTACACTTTATAGAAAACTAGTAATCTCCGGGACACTTTCACTGCAATTAAACTCTATTCATGATAATATACAATCAATGCCTTGCAAAAGATTTTTAAAATCTCAATAACCTAAACAAACAGGTGAAAAGAAAAATTATCTGAGCTGGAATGTAAACAACAAACAATGAGGAAAGTGGATAAAACTCAGTAGATCAATGCCAGTGTAAGTATGCAACAGGAAGATGTTGGCTGTTGCTTTGGCATTGCTGGGGAGCTGAATCTAAGACTTCAAAGGATAAAACATCCAAAGGAGATTGAGAGGACCCCAAAATGGTAGCAAGCTCTCTCCCTTCCCTCTTCTCTTGTCAAACAGTAGAAAAAAGAAATCTTACCTGGAGGAAAGAATCTCCAGATTAGACTCAAGACATTCTTGTACATTAGGCACAATCAAATATAAATTTTCCCAGATTTATTTACTGACCATGTGAGAGTTAGTCAAGTATCTAATAAAATGTATATTCATGAAGGTATTCATAAAATGGGAAAATATACTGATAATAGAAATAAATACGAATTAAAAAATGAATACTACTAAGGCTATCATAAACATCTGTATTTCCTCAAAAAAACCTTGATGGATCTTAAAATATAAAAAAATCGCAAATGTAATAAATATTTTATGCTAGTTGCCAGGAACTGGAGGGAAGGAGAAGTGGAGTTTATACCGAACAGGTATAAAGTTCCAGTTAATCAGGATAATTCTAGAGATCTGCTACTATGCAACTTCACACCTAGAGTTAAAAATACCATATTATGCACTTAAACATTTGTTCAAAGACTGGCTTTTGTGTTAAATGCTCACACTAAAACAAAACAAAACAACATAAAAAGATATAAAATCCATCAAAAGTGACTGTTTTAAAATTTATACTGAAAATAAAATAAAGTCCGTAGAAAAAAAATTAATGAATAACCAACAGATTAGACACAGCCAGAAAGAGAATTAATGAATAGAACTAAAGCAGTTATACACTGCAGCAAAGATAAACAAATTGCTAGATAATAACATTTAAATTATGTAAGATAGAAAGGTTAAGTCAAATATATTTCTAATTATAGTGCCAGAAAATAAGGATTAGATATATACAAGAGAGGTTATACAAAAAGAATCATAAACTATACATTTCCCTACATTGATTGATACCAGATTCCATCAACTATTAAGCACAATGTATATAGAGTAGGATAAATAAAATGAAGTCCATGCTTATGCACATTCAGTCTGTTAGACTGAATAACAAACATACATTCAGAAGGAAAATAGTGTTTATAATCAAAGGACTCACAGTTATACAAACCGCTGATTTCTCAAATGTGTAAACCAAAGTGTCTGGGACAGATCTCAAGCAATTGAGAGGTTTATTTTGCCAGGGTTGAGGATGCATCTGGGGAAAACAAAACAAAACAAAACACAAGTTGCAGTAGAATATGTGACCTGTGCTTTCTCCAAAGAGGGTTTTGAGGATTTCCAATATTTAAAGGAGAAAAAATGCCCAATAGGGTGATAGAAAAATAAAAAGAAAGGAAGGTTCTTGTGAGGTTTTGATTAGTGGTTACTGAATGCACATTTTAAAAGTTCAAAAGGAGTGAGGGGAGAAGTTGATTACGTATTCCTCTGGAGCTCCGCAGATCTACATTTTCCATAAGACAAAGTAAGCATGTGAAATTAAAGCTATCTGTTTGGGAACAAAAGAAAAGCAGATTTTGCGTGACTCAGTTCCCAAGCTTAACTTTCCTTTTGGCATAGTGAGTTTGGGGTTCCAAGATTCTATTTTCATTTCACAAAGGCAAAAATGGGTACCACAATACAGAGGAATCAAAATCTCACAATCACCAAGAGAATAGTACTATTAACTTAAATTTTATATTCTGCAAAGCTATCTTTCTGGCATAATACTAAGTTAATGATATTTTCAGATGAAAATCTTAAATTTTCTACCAGTGCCTCATTGCTAAAAGACTTTTTAAAATAAAAAAAGAATTCAAGAAAAAATGAAAAAGTTTTCAAGGCAAAAATACCAAAATGCAAGTAAGGAATGTGAGAAAATTAATTTGAAATCATGTCAATACATCTAACAAACAATGCACAATGTTAAACAAAACCAGACATACACAAGGCTATACTTTGAACATAATTTATTATATATGCACAGTCCTGAAAGCCTGTATTTTTAAGGCATGTGAAACAAGAACTAGAGGGTATAAAATCCCAAAGTACCAGGAACTCCTTCGAGTGAATTGAAGACCTTTAGCAATGCCTGGGGACCCTGCCAAGCAAAGCCACTCTAGGACGAGTGGATGAAAATATACGAGAAAGCAGCCGAGCTTCTTATGGTTACCTAGAACTGGGATGACAAAATAAGATGCAGAAGAATCTTCAAACTCTCAAGACCTTTGTCCAATTCTGACTGAGTAGAACAGGAGTCTGAAGAGCCAACTGATAATGAACAAAGAAAATTATAAGTGTCATCACACTGGGGGAGATGACACTCTTTCAAAATGTAAAGCAGATATTGATATTTTCCTTAATCATATTATAAAGGTTAGTAATCATGTTAACTATAATGTTATTGACTTTACATTTTTTGGAGGATCTCATGATCAAATTGTGGAGCTAGGACCATCCATATGGCATTAAACAAGATTTATGGAGGTTAAAATTTTTGCTCAAATCAGTCACAGAGCATAATTTATAACCTTTTAGTAAACTGAAGAACGCGGTATATACAAGGTCTTAGTAAGTGTTTATTAAGTGAATCAGCGAGTGGACAATAAAGAAGCAAAAAAATGGTTTGGGAAATAATATTCAGTCAAGAATTTGGGGATCTGTTATAAGGAAAGATTGGTTACACTTTCTGGCCTTTAGGTATTTACTGGCCAAAGAAACCATGTTATTATATTAACATATAATTAATTAATATAATAATTATATTATGTTATGTTACCTTAGAGATAAATTACTCAGCAAAGTTGAAATAGTTTCAGTGCAATTTCCCAGGAATTATAAGATATACACATATATATGTGTGTGTGTGTGTGTATATATATATTCAAGTACATCCAGCCCTAAAGTTGACAAATTGCAAAGATTTAAAGACACGGGTAAGTGCCAGTTTCTACCACTTTGCATGGTCTTATATCAAGCTGGCAGAATGTGGGGAAATGAGAGCCATCTCATCACCCTAATGTCTGAGAAAGAACTTGGATCTCAAGTGTAGCTCAATTTTCTTATCTCAATCCTTTTAAAAGTTTGAAACACTCTTAGCATTTTGTATATTAATCATCAGCAGATCAGAAAGTAGTGTATTTAATCATTGTATATGAGCAGGACAAGATAAAGTAAAAAAGTGGCATAAAAATAAAAATAAGTTAAATAATGTTACTTCTGATATATTTGTATTTGAAGCTTATTGAATGAACATTTTAGTAAAGAGAGACTACATAGTAAATATCTTTTTTTCCCAAAGATAAGTGGGATGTTACATGGAAGAAAATATCAACATTGACTTTTTAAATGAATTTGAAATTAATTACTTTTTTATTTAAAAGAAGATGAGAAAAATGCAGTTTGTTTTGATTTTGGGGGTAGGCATTTTATTTTTTAATCTAACACAATGCTACTCAAGGTCTAATTCAGTTTCAATTAATGTAGATTTCTAGATTTTATTGTATTTAATAAAAATAGTATATTAAAATAAAATGAAAAGTGTCTTGTCTAGCTGTTTTTAATCTTTTAGTTTAAGAGTTCCCCTAGGAGGCCTTCCTTAACTCTATCCTGTGCTTTGCTGGCCTGTTCTATCCAACTGTATGCTTATTTGGACTTCAACACTTAAACATATTTTCCATATGTAATTCTCTCTTTCTTTTATTAGCCCCTTGAAGAAAGACTGCCTTTCATCTGTATCCACATGGAAGAACACACTGTTTAAGATAGAAATATGTACTGAAATTGTATTTGATAAATGAATAGATCAATAAATGAATTAATTAATTTTTAAAAATTTTAGCACAAAATAAAATCACCAATACTTGCAAGGAATTAATTGTATTTAGAATAATCATATTGATAGAATTTTAGAAATTTCAAAAAGTGACATGAAAAGGAAGATTATGAAGATCATTTAATGTAATCCTCATTTTACAGCTGAAGGAGCAGAGGCACAGAGACTTAAATATTTTTATCTTAGTGTTTTAATAGAGATAAATTCAAAAAGACATGATAATTTTCTTTATGTTTTGCTAACTACCTTCTATAAAATTACACACATACACATGTGCACAAACACACACACTTAGAACAAATTAATAATTGACAAACTAATATTTCCATTAGATTAAATGATGTTAATTGTAAGATTCTTTGGAGCTTTTTTGTAAGTCTCCTTTCAGTTACTATGTTAGGTTAGTAGATCATTTTGTTTAATTCCTTACATTTCCAGATAGCCTGAATTGTATGCATGAAAAAAATATGTATTTCTTTACTTTTCTTGTCACTAGCTAATTTATTAACAGATGAGTAAATAGTGATAAATTTCTTTCAAATCTCAACTTATGCTAATGATGCTCTTAAATAAGAATTGCCAGCTTTGTTAGACATGTATTTTTTTAGACATGACTAAGCAGAGCTTTTTAATGCATTTTCCCAGCCTGAAAAAGACATACCAATGGTTTTAAATGTAATTGTTCCTGTGGCTTAAAATAATATCTTATCAACAAATAATGTAAATTGCCTTGTACAGTGTTTTCTAACATTTCTACCATTTTACACAACAGATATGTGTCATGTCAAAGACATATTATCTCATAGTTATTATTGTGCTGTATAAAGATAAATATGTTTTAACAGATAGTTAATTTAAAAATTTGCAATTTTGTATTTTTCTTCTTAAAATAAATATGTACAGGATAAAGCTTTAGCCCGTGATATTATCATTATACCCTAAAAATAAGTTTTTTCATGATTGATATGTATACCTATCCAAATCTTATCTCGAATTGTAATCCTTATAATTCCCACATGGGAGCAGATTGGATTATGCGGGCAATTTCCCCCATGCTGCTGTCATTACATTGAGTGAGGTCTCAGGAGATCTGATGGTTTTGTTTATGTTTGACAGTTCCTCCTACACATGCTTTCTTCTCTCTTTTGCCTGCCGCCATTTAAGCCACACCTGTTTCCCCTTCTGCCATGATTGTAAGTTTCTGGAGGCCTCTCCAGCTATGTGGAAGTGCAAGCTAATTAAACCTCTTTTCTTTATAAATTGCACAGTCTTGGGTAGCTCTTTATAGCAGTGAGAGAATGGACTAATACAATGATGAAATGAAATGGAAGATCTAGGAGCCTCTAAAAAACATGAATTATTCCCAGTGAACACAGAATGGTCACTAGGAATAGTGCATGTTTTTTGAGGTAGAAAAAGGAAAATTAGGCATTTTTAGTCTTTAACCCCAAAGAACCTTAAATATTGTTTTAAGAAAGTATGACAACTAAGAAAAATACATAAAAACCTTTATAATCTCCAAAATGTAACCCTATATTATGTGGTATGAAAGAAATTACGTAAATACCCTCAATCTATTGGTTGTTCTTCCTTGAATTAGTTTACAAATGTATATTCCAGTGATCAAACTTTCTCATGCAGTAACAACACAACGTTGTCAACCAAAAGACATTGTGTTTAAATTTCAGCAATGTTTGGTTAGTAACATTTGCTTACTCTTTAACCCAGGAATAAAGTGGTCATTTATTTAATGAGATAAATAATAAATTCAAGCTTATAAAACTGTTAATTTCTGAGTATAATCTGTCCCATGTTTTAGAAGCTAGGTTTTGGTAGAAACAGTATTACCCAAAAATATTTAATATACTCGTAGCTTATTATATCAATAATTAATAATATAATAATTAATTACTAATAATAATTAATAGCAATAATAGTTAACAATTAATATAATTAATTGTAAGTATGAGAATTTTCTTCTTTGCTAGAATTCTCATTGTTGATATTCTTGACCTTCTCATTGTTTTCCAAATAGGTTGTAAATTTTCCAACTGTTTCATTTCAGCTTCCAATTTGATGATTTTCATTTTTAATCTATTAATGTATTTTTACTTTGTATTCTACAAAGTAAATGACTTGTACTCTTAAAAATACTCTGGTCATGAAAGAACAAAGATTATTCCAGACTAAAGGTCTGATGATTACACTGTGGTGATATGAGAAAATTTCTTTGTTTTAGGTAAGTATAACTTAAAAACTCAAGTCAAGGGACATTATACATCAAGAGTAAATTGGTAACTTACTCTTAAAAGTTTCCAAAAATACTTCTAGGTGTGTAAACTGTTATATAAATAAATATACATTCATACGCAAATATATGTGTGTGTATACAGGTAAATAAATGATGGATTAGATTAATCATATGTAACAATAGATCATGAAAATGCAAATGTGAGTAAATAGTAAACATTCGTAGAATCTAGATGAGTAATGTATGCAAATTGTTTATACTATTTTTGCAGTTTTCTTTTAAATCTGAAATCATCTCATAGCAAAAAGTTAAAAAAACTAAATTTAATCATTTTATTATGCTCATATAAATACATAGAATAATTTAAAACTTCATTAAATGTTTTAAAATTTGACTGAAATATTTTACACTTCAAAACCATCTATTAAAATCTTATTCTGGCCGAGTGCATTGGCTCAAACCTATAATCTCAGCACACTTTTGGAAGCAGAGGCATTGCTTCAGGCTAGGTGTTTGAGATCAGCCTGAGCAATAAAGCAAGACCCATTTCTACAAAAAAAAATAGTTTTTTAAAAAAAGTAGCTGTATGAGTGTGGTGGCTCATGCCTGTAGTTCCAGACAGTGGGGAGGCTGAGGTGGGAAGATTGCTTGAGCCCAGGTGTTTGAGGGTATAGTGAGCTGTGATCATACCACTGCACTCCAGCATCAGTAACAGAGCAAGATCCCATCTCAAAATAAATAAATAAATAAATAAACAAACAAACTACAATAACTTATTCTGAGTCAAGGACTAAATTAAAATCCTACAGACAATTCATAAAATATAAAATCAGGATGTTTGATAACATACTGAAATAGAATAATTTGCTGTGTCTCTCTTTCACTCAAAAAATCCTGTTTAAATTTAAAGGTTGATATATCCAGAAAGATAATTATAGCAGAGTAATGCAGAAGTAAAATGTGTCAGCTTTGATTATACATAACAACAAAGTAAAATTGTTTGTTTTCTACATTCTTACACGATCATTATGGAAAGTACTATATACTATGAAAACATTACGCTATTGTCACTGCCAGAAAGCAAATGGTTCCCTTAAATCCCTCTTAGAATGCTTTTAAAATTGTGTTTCCAAATCTTGCAATAAGAAAAGTTTTAAATATTATCAATTTAAAGCTCTGAAGTTTGCATGAAAAACATTACAGTGAGTAGAAGATGTAATTCACAATATTGCATACGGTTGTATCAAAATAAAGACGAGCTCTTTCTGGTAATTTTCTTTGTTGTTTGAATTGTTTTGGTAAATACAAACAAATAGCAGTAGTGCAACTTTAGCGTGAATGTATGTTTTCATTTTTTTATATCACTTTGAAAGTGAAAACATGTCTTTTACTGTACTTCTGTAGATAACATGCTTTTACAATATGTCTGACTGATTTTTCTTTATTGGGCAAAGACACAAAGATTTGCTATAATGAACTGCATAAGGATTTGTACGACTGACCCTCAGGAATTAAATATACTGGGAAAAATTGATAACCTGAAATTGATGACCCAAAAATAAAAAAAAGTTAGAAATTATGTTATCAATCTGGGTCTATCCTTGTGAAATCAGGTAGATCATAATAAAATCTTGCAGAAAGAGCGACTATCTGGATATATGTCACATATAGCTTATGTTTCAGGAGAGTTAAATATGTGGGAAACTAGATTCAATTTTAAAAATAATTTTCCTTCCACGGATTTATGTACATGGGACTGGGTAGTATGGTGACTTGGATACATATCCAACAAGGCCAAGGCAATTCGTGTCTCTCCTACTTTTGAAAATCCCCGGAGTACTCTGATGGGTACACATGGTCTTTGGTCCTGCTTTGGGATGGGAAGATCTCAACCTCACAACTAATACACTTTGTTGTTGTGGTGGTGGTGGTGGTGGTGGTTGTTAAAGTAGGTAAGGTAGGGATAGAGGGACGGACAAGGATAAGACGAGATGCAGAAAGAGAGGGCAGTTACATACCACTGATTGGGTTTGACTCTAATTTTTGTTTTCAAAAGTCACAATGGCCACCTTTGAATCCTTTAAGCAAAGCTTGAATGTTTTCAGCCCACAAATGGCTGTCCATCAAGTACTAGGTCCTCATTAGTGATGTCAGCTATCCTGGCTTTAGGAACTCTCGGCTCCACAGCCACACTGCCCTTGGCTGATGCTGAGAGAAGTCAAGGAAGTGCTTTTTTGTTCGCTTGGAAGAAATAAACTAGCATACTGTGAAATGCCTCTTGGAGCTGACAGCAGTCCCCAAGAAACAGCACCCATTTATTGTCTCACCAACTCTTAGTCTTCTTGAAATCAAAAAGTTAATTGTCATAGATACAACTTTTTGTTTTCTTGAAAACAAAGTTTATGAGACAATAAATAAATGGGTGTTATTTTAAGCTATTAAATTTGTCATAATCTCTTACACACAATAGTAAATTATAATAATATGCTGGCTGTACAAATTAACCAAGGATGTCATATTTCTCTTTTTGTCTTCCTTCCTCCGTCCTTTATTTCTTCCTCTTTTCCTTTCTTAAAACACATAGGATTGTAGCACACACTAATGCTTGATTTTCTCCTCATATATCATATTATAAACTTATTGCTGATAAGACATAATGGGTGAAGTTTAATGTTATAATTTGATATTAATTAGACATTTTTGTGATCTCTAGTCATTTTTCACTGTAATTTTGGACCTTTGGAATTCTATAAATATTGTTGATTAATTGTTGGTGAATCAGTTATCTAATCAATTAAATATCAATAAAGCACATCTCTTGTTCTAAGAGCAATCTCTAAAATTTAAGAAATTTGGGCCCTTACTTTCACTACTCACAACACAAGTGCTCAAAATAGTATATGGCTAGTGGCTACCATATTGGATGTCACAGATACGGAAACACACACCTTAACACAGAACATCCTACTGAATATCGCTTATTTACTTCATGAACCTAGCATAAACTGTTTTAATAGTCTAATGATAAATCACATATTTCTGCACTCTTATTTTATTCCAACTTTACAGGGTCAGGTTGGTGACATAATCTATCTCATATGAATGTTTACACTCAAAATATACTCAAAATATTAAAGATATACTGAAGGTGAACAAGTGGTCATCCATTAGTAGTAACTAATTACTCTCCTAGTTCTCAGATCTGATGTGTCTTTTCTCCTTCAAAAAATATTGTATTAAAATAATAAACTGGATAAACTTTATGAAATTGGATGATGAATTCAAACATAATCTTCTCCTTAAATTTGAAAAATATTATCAACATTACCACAAAAATAAATAAAGGTGAAAAAGTCTCTATTTGTTCTTAAAATCAGACTACTTCCCTCCAGTGCTTAAATATAGAACAAGGCTTCTTACTACTTTGATGTCATTGGAGACCGGGCACCATGTTGGTTAGGGCATACTTTGGGACTGAATAACCAAGTTGGACTTGCAACTCTGGCATTTCTTAGTTATGTAATATTTCTGTGCTTCAGTTTCTTCATCTAGGTATTGGGAATAATACATTAGTCCATAATTACTAGGATTTTTATTGGAATTGAATAAATTGTCATACATACCAAATTCAGAATTCAAAAAATATAAAGTACTTGGTATATGTTAGTCATTACTATGAAGTCTTTTTTTCTGTAATTTGTTGAACGATCATGTCAGCTAGTGTCATATCTGTTTTATCAGACTCAAGATGAAAAAGAAGAAATTACTCAGAAATTTAAGCAATGTGGAAAATTGCTATCCTTAACCAACTTACACTAGTATACTCAGGTTTATGAGAATAAATCTTATAAAACTTCAAATATTCAAAGTCACATAAGTGCACCTGTTGTATACCATTGCTTGGTATACAGCTGTTTTAAGAATCCAATGTCCTAAATATCCAGAAACATTGTTGGAGCAAATGATTTTCCTCTGAACTTTCCGAAAATAAAATGTATAAACCACTAACTAGAAAAGAATCATGATTGAACACTAAACACTATCATATACTGTCATATATAAAACTCAGTATGACAACTGTAGCTAGACAGATGCATTTAGAAAACATGACATTAGCTCCAGCCTGCTATTTGATCTGAATTATCAATTTAATTAAGTTAGCCTGCATTGAATAGAGTACTCAAATCCTTTTCAGAAACTTTTTTTTTAACCTGCAATTGTGTTTCTTAACTGCTTCAAAGTATTCCATTTCCAAGACATGGAAAATAATCCTTAAAGGGGGAATGTTCTTTCTGTATTCTGACACTGTGATGAACACCAAATGCATTTTTAAATAGGATTAACATTTCATCTTTTATGTAACAGAAAGCAAAATAACTTCAATTCCCTGGAAAGTCTATTAGATTTTCAGCCACTGCCAAATAGTCTTCTAGAATAGGTAAACATCCTTACAGGCTGAACTAATGCTACCTTATCTAGAACCACAAGTTCTGAAGGTGCAATACGAGAGTGATGATTTATTTTCTAACATTAAAGGCAAAGGATAAGAGCTCCAACAAAATAACATACAGAAAAAAAGACAAGATTGTGGATATTACTTAGAGCAGATGCGATCAATATTTCACCATTTTCCCCCTTAGTATTTGGCATCTCCAGATCCCATGGCTACCAACTGTGAGTAGGAGTGGGTGTTTATCCAAGATGCAAGGGACAAGCAAGAAATTCCAGAGAGTTTATGCTCCCTAAGAATAGGAGTGAAAAAAAGGATTCCATGTGGAACTATCTTGACTGCCATCTCCCACTGCTGAGATAACCCTGAGGTACTTTCTACACTGTTCCTCTGCAGCAGTAATCTGTTGACCATGTATTTTATAGTGGTCTCTTTTTCTTCCAGTCTCACATATGTGATTCCCTATAGATTATTCCTGAAATAATCTGCCTAATGAACTAAATTCACCCATATATTGGCCCCAGGATCTGCTATTGGAAGAACTCAACTTAAAACATCTGTAACAGAATGGATCAGAAAAAAATGGGTAGCAATCAACTTTGCAACTGCTACTTTTGGACAGCTGCAGGAGAAGACACCCAACATCTCAGACTGCGTATCCATACCATGTTCATTTTCACTTCTATCCACACAATTCACCAGCTAGTCCTTTGGACAGCCAAAGCTACAGCACAGGATGAGTGTGCAAAGGACAAGGAAAGAAGGTGCAAGCAGTCTTCCATTCCAATTCACTTTCCCAATTTCTCCCAATATTCTCTAATAGTAAGTGATCAGAGAAAAAATGACCCCTTTCAGAGATGCATGATAACCATCAAGAAGCTACCATGCAGCCATAGGGTAGAAAAAAGAAGTTATCAAATGAGGAAAGTTATAGTTCAATAAAGAGAAAAATGAAAATAAATGATTAAATTGGCAAAAACCTTATTAAACATAAAAAGGGAAAGAGAATAAACTGAAAATAGCCAGTCAGCTAAAAATAGTCATGGATATAGAAAGTAAATATTGGGAAAATATTTTTAATATTAATTTAAAAAGTTATTCTCCCACCATGTAGAAACTCAAGAAAGAGTATGCCCTGGCCTTTTCTTCAACAAAATAATTAAAAAAGAAAAATCGTGTGAAAAAACTCCAAATAACAAAATGGCAGCTATAGTAAAATGTCTATGGTGATCATTTAATACATTTAAATATAAACTAAAGGTAGAAAAACATTGGAATTATTGCAACATAAGAGAAGCTAAAGTATTGTGTGGAAAATAGATATATCCATATTTTCGAATAGCCATTAACCATTGCTAGAATTGTGTATGTGTATCTTTTAGTAGTGTGAATAGAATATAAAAAATGGACTCTTTTTTTTTAACTTTGAATCCTCTTAAAGTAATAAAATGTAGGTTTTTTTTCCCCAAAAAAGTTTATCTGTCATAGGTTACTAAGAAAGCAAACGTGGTTGGGATGAGAGGCTGGGTAGGAATTTGGAAGTCTAGATTCACACACATAACTATGAACACACTAATTTAAAAGTGAAACAAAATTAAACAACTCTTGAAGAATCCACTGACTTGGACAAAGCATAAGTGGACAATTCATTGTTTGTGAATCTAGAGTTTGTGTGTGTGTGTGTGTGTGTTTTATATATGTGTGTATGTGTGTGTGTTATAAGTGTGTGTGTGTATATATATATATGAATTGGGCATATATTTGTCTGCATGTGTTTGTATGTGTACCATGTGAATAAGTACACAAATATACATTCAATAATAGAAAAAATGTTATACCCTATACAAGATTTGTTGTGGGGTAGAAGGCAAATATGTAGATTCTTTTTTGTTTGTTTGTTTTAAAGAGGACCCTGACAATAACCCTCATTCCCAGTGCTTTTCTTAATGTGATTTTGTTACTTCTCCCATGGAGAGTTTAGATCATGTCCCTCACACTTGAAATTGGTTGAGATTCAGACTCACCTGTTACAAAAAGAGAACTGTGAAAATGATGCTACATGATCAGAGATGAGGTCAGGATAAAGATGACCTGTCTGCCTGCCATTTATGCAGCAGAAGAAACTAACTCTTTTTGGATAGAGATAATATTAGAGTTTTGGCAGATTTTCATCCATAATGTCTGTCACTGGATAAAGCACTATGGACATAATAGAGGGCTATGCCTGAAAACCAGGAAAATAATAGAAAAAAAAAAGTAAAACCAAAGTAATATATTACAGTTATTATACAAGGACTTTAGAACAAATATGATTATTATGATTAAGGGAACATTAAAAGATACCAGAAGTGCATAGAAACAATCACAGTAGAAATGCTGGTAATAAAATTAAGAAATCAATATCTGACTTTAACAGTAGCTTAGACGCAGCAGAACAAAGGATTCATGAGCTTGAAAGACTGACCAACAAAAATTCTGATTGACGCACAAAACGACAAAAGGATAAATAAACACAAAAGAGAAAGAGAAACGGATAGTGCAAGTGTTATGTACATTTGTTACAGGTGTTCAAGATGAAGAGGGCAAGGAAAATGAGGAAGGCGCCACATTTGAAGAATTACCATGAATTTTACAAAGGTGACAAAAGATATAAAACTCAAGTTTCCAGAACTATATAAATTCCATACTCTAGATTATAAATGACTTAAAAATCATGTTTTAGATGCAGACCTGAATAACAAAGCATAAAAATATAATTTTAAGAAAATCAGGGAAGTTTGATTACAGATGGAAGATTAAATAATATCAATAAATAATTTTCAGTTTTAAATTTAGTAATAGGATTATATTTACATAAAATACATCCAGTTTTCTCAAAATGTTTACAGGAACTTGAAAGATAAAATTGAACAATACATAGTATTTTGATTAAAACATTGAATATTTCTCACATCAAACATTTTAAAAATTATAGATGCAAAATTTTGCCAAATATCTTACTAATTTTTTGGTATAACTAATTATAATGAGATTCATTGTATTAATGGTATGTATTCAAAAATTAAAAGATAATTCATAATCGATAAAGGATTTTACAGATTTAAAAAATAGAAGAAAATTTAAAAAGATATATTAGACAATTTATAACACATATACTAGACAATTCATAAAACAGAGATGATGAATGGAAATTTAAAATAATGCATTTTAATGCTATTCCTATAGAAAGAGATATTTGTTCCTGTGTTGATTACTTCCTCTAATATGTGTGTATATGTTTGTATATATGTGTGTGTGCTTCTGTCTTGCAAAATTGGGTTAGTAAAATTTTCATAATGCATTAAGAATATTTTTCTGTCATCTTAAAAAAATTTTTGAAATATTTTTGATTTTACCATTATAAAACTATTATATTATTTTTGAAGGTCCTTCTCATCAAATAATTTGTTTTATAAAAACTGCCAGTTTTAAACAGAGTACTCTGATAAACATTATATGTACCTGTTTCTTGCCAAGTCATTTTATTTTCTAAAATATGGTTGTGGCAGATGAAGGATCTGGATTGGCCTATGTGACTTTCTGGACTAATAGAAAAGATCAGTTCCAGCATTATCAACATGAAAAGCCTTGCCCATTCCTTGTCCACTAAACCATCACATAAAATACAAAGCTTCTTGTTTTTAAGGCACTACATTCTGTAACTTTTTCTGTGAAAACAAATAAGCTGAAATATTTTTTTATTGGCATTATTATAGAAAATAGCATCAGGTTTATATTTACTTTCATATTATATTTCTATATTAATCAAACTTCATTCCAGAGTTAGTGTGCTCCAACTTTTATTATCATGATCACACACTTCCAATAAATATTTGTAAAATACATATGTGAATAACTGCACAATGTGAAATTTATTAAATGTACAATGTAGACATTTGAAAATATTAACATGTGGAAGAAATAAACAGTATCATTAAATGTATTGCTAGTTGAGAGAGATTCATCAGAATGGGATAATTTTGAAGCCTTCTCTGCAGATTTTTAGCCAAAGATGTTTTACTCATTGGTTTGAGAAAGAACTTGTAGTGGAAGCAGAAGTCACATTAGCTCTGACAGTTACTCTCATTTATACTTTTAATACTTTTTTAAATCCACATATTCCTTAGCAAGTATTGTTTTTGGTATTACTCATCCGTTTTGTCACATTTAACTTAATGAAAACTATATAATATTCTACTTAATTAGAGATAATTAAAATACATCTAAAAACACAAAAATTACCCCTCAAAGCTTGTACTCACCCTTTCTGCAAGTAAAATTTCCATTATTTCTCAGTACCCCTCACGTATGTGAGTTGTTGCCACACAATGTTAAATAAGGACCAAATGATGGTAGAAGATGGAATCTATATATTATATATTACATACATTATATATTACATATATTAATACATGCTATCCTATATACTACATATTCTTTTTGTAGGTTACACACACACAATAATTTATACTAACTTCTTTCTCTGCTGCCATTCGTGGTTTTGTGTCTCGACATGGCTACGCGGCTCTATGCACAACACTTTGGAGAACGCTGATTAAGATGGTCACAATTTGAGCTATTTAAATTCAAATATTACTGATAGTTCAGTATTAGACATTTTTGTACTGTCTCACAGGCATGTTTTATACAATAAAATATCAAGGATAGCCTATATACTTTTTAGAGTATTCGTTAAGTGTTTCAAAATTGATAAAGGTGTCCTTCTGTGATTTTTAATTCTGAAGGTGTTAGTCCAGGGTAAACTTTTTAAATGATGAGTTAAATAAAATTTGTTTGAAGATACCCCTTTGCTTTACTTGAAAAACACTCTAGCATTCTTCATTGCTCTAAGGACCTTTGTACTGCTTTCCTAATTAAGGCCACCAATCTTGACCACTTTTATGGCTGATTTGTGATACAGGAGTGCTTGGCGAAGCCTTTGAAAATTAAAAGATCATGGAGTGGTTGTTTCTATGGCGATTCTAGCTGTCACTTTGGTGTTGGTTTCCACAGTCTATTACCCATTATATTGGATGAGAACTCTATAGATACACACTTTGCCTATTACTGAATGGATTTACAATGACAGAAAACAAACAACAAACAGGCAACAAGGAAAAATGCTAAACTGAGATTCCCAAGGTGCATTGTCAGCAGACCTGTAAGAAATTACCTTCACATCCTGCATTTCTCACTTAAAACCAAGATTGAGAATTATCCCTGCTAACTGTGGCCATTTTACTAGGCTAAAATTTTATTTTATCCTGTAAGTGGCACAAAAGTTATGTTCACAAAAGGTTACCTTCCCAAGCTCCTAATCTTCTAACCACTCAATTCTGAGTAAATGATCTCATTTCCTACTTTATCCTTTGAAGAAAAAATTATAAGAACAAAATTTATTTAATTATTGCACCAAAATTATCTCAGCTCCAACCGTCCTTTCTTTCTTCTCTAAATGGAATAAATAATTGCTCCTGTTACCATTTCTTCCGGCCTTCTCAGGTAGAACCATCATCTCTTTCACCTTTACCTTTATGGAATCAGCTCTAATGCTACTTTGATACAAAATAAAACAAAAAATTACCCATATTGGAAGCCCCAGTGTCTAGTATCAATTCCATTCAGTTACCGCCTACTCTTGGCTGCTTTGAGTCTCTGGCCTGCTAAGTTATCTGCCATCATTATCAGTTCAATAAACAAACCTCAGTGACCTATCCAATATTGCAAAAGTGCTTCAAATATTATCCAAGAATCCCCACAATCTCTCCTCTGCTACCCTGCTCCTAATAAACAAAACAAAAAACTCCATTATAATTCTCAGTGAGCCTAGATTAGTTTTACAATAGCCACACCACAATTTCACTAGGTAAATGCAAAGAAATAAACATTACGGTAACATTTTATTTTACCCAAACATGTCCTAGACAGATAATATGTACAATAACGCAAATATATTTTCAAGTTCAAAATTGAAAACAAAATATACTATGTCACCTTTTTAACCTCTAAGATTTGTAACTGAAAACCCAGCCCTTTCTTCTGTAATAATAAATTGAATTTGAGTTCTCATATCTAATGATGCATTCTCCATTATGCAATTTAGATTTTAGACCTTGCATATTGTCATTAAACTATGATGTATCTTATCAGGCCAATATCAATAGAAAACATGCACTGTTCAAAGACGGTTTTATAATTAAAGTGCTGAAATGTATGTTCTTTGTTGTTTCCTAAACAACTTTTATTTTGGAATAATTTTAAACGTACAGAAACGTTGCAAACATAATACAAATATTTTAGTACACCTCACCAAGTTTCTGCTTCTCCTAATGTCATCATCTTATATGACTAAAATATGTTTATTTTTTAATCTAAGAAGCCCATATTGTTAACTCTAGACTTTGTTCAGATTTGGCCAGTTTTTCCACAAACATAATTTTTCTGTTGTGGGATCCAATCCAGGATACTGCATTGCATATAGCGATCATGTCTACTTAGCCTATTCTGGTTTCTCAGTTTTTCTTCGCTGTTTTTAGTTTAACGATTTCGATAAGTACTTCCGAAGTATTTTGTAGAATGTCTCCAAATTTCATTCAAGCTGAATTTCTCTGGATTCCTAACTCATTATCAGACTGGGTTATGGGTCTCTGGAAGGAATACCACAGAAGAGATGTGCCCTTTCTTCGCATCATATTAGGGGTTCGTAATAGTCAAATGGCATCACTGATGACTTTAAACTTTGTCACTTGTTTGTGATAGTGGGACACAGGTTTCACGTTTGGAAAGGTACTCATTTTCTCTTTGGTCTTTAATAAATACAGCTCTCAGGCTGGTTGGAGACAACTAGCTGTATCTGCTGAAATGGAAGTATCTATATGTCTTCACCGGGGTTCTTCCACAAAATGTATATCTCCCCACAAGCACTTATCTGATAATATATTACATCAGCTCAGTATACATATATTCTATTAATAATTAAGTGTTTTTATACTTTGGATTAAATCTAGTACTATGCTATATATTTTGCTGCAAAAATTGTTCCTGATTTGGCCACGGGGACTCTTTTCAGTTGATTTCTGTGTCCCATTGACCTGATTCTCTCCTCTTATTTCTGAGCACTTCTTTCTTGTTTCTACAAGATGCTCCAGGCTCATTTTGTGTTTTCCTCACCCAACCCTAGCATCAATTATTGCTCTGAGGAGAACTGGTTCCTTTTATTGGAAACTGGTATTTAGAAGTCAAGATATGAGCATTGGGAGTGCTATTTGCTTTTGGAGTTCATTTCATCTAGGTGCTCTCAATAGAAATAACTTGATGTTTGTTTTATGTATGTAATACCAATCCATTTTTCTATGTACATACTTATAATTGTTTATTTATCCAACTGCCTATGCATGTAGAACATATGTGTGTGTGAGTGTGTGTGTGTGAGAGAGAGGGCATGCATGTGTGTGTTTGTAAGTTTATACTGACATCTTCAATTCCCATCCTGCATATGGTGTTCTTCATAGCCTGGCTTTCTTGCTTATCTGTAACTTTCCTTCCTAGCACTGAAAAGTCTGGAGTCCACCACTCATCATCTATTTACTTATTTATTCAACCCCAGTATATATGAAAAGTAGTTCCAAAATTCATAACCCTTGCGCCTATGAAAAATAAATTTACCAACTAAAGTGTTTATGCATAGTTCATTTAGTCTTTTACATTGAAATTTGCAAACACCATTTTCTAAAGCTACTGATGTCAGCTTCTATTACTCCCACACCCCATTCCATGCTGCTACACTACAAATACAATGTGTTACAGTTCAATTCATTTGTTGTAGTCTGCATTCCATCCTGAGATCCCCTGGCATCCTGGTCCATGCCTACTTTTGTTTATTTATTTCTTTTGAATAGTTTGTTTCATGATCTGTTTTCAGTCGCTATATACATTAAAATTATTTCTTCATGTCGAGCAGTTATGTGTGTTTTGAAAAACACAAGGGGTCATGGAGTCATGTACTCACCCCAACAGCATGCATATCAGTTCCGTAATCCTAAATGTTCCTCTTTGCCTCTCCTCTGTAGTCAAGAACATCCTCAACCTCTGACCTCTGCCTACCACTTCTCTGCTTCCTGTACATATTATATGCCTTTCCTAGAATATTGTGTAAATGGAATCATGCAATATGCAGCTTTCTGGGTCTAGTTTCTTTCACTTATCAAAATTCATTTAAGAGTCATCCATATT